>NW_008628892.1:16558-84171 GCF_000691845.1 Merops nubicus
TGGGATAAAATGTAATACAGTGGCAATTTCAGTTTGATCAGGATAAACACATGAAATTTTACTTAGTATGTAATTTGCTTTATTTGCCTTCGTATTTTTGCCATGATTACATGATTACCTAAAAACTTCACATTGACTGATATCATCCACTGGAGCAAAGCCATTTCACAAGGACAGTGTGAAAGATACATGTTAGTGTGTCCCAGGTCTGAGTGTGTTTTGAAGTTATTTTAATGTCTGAAATTTTGGACAGTGGTTTTGTCAGGGAGTCTTTCTGGAAGTACAGGAGAACTGTAAGTTGAACAGTTACACTTTACAAATATAATACAAAAAAGCACATATGATAAATATCTGTGTGTTTAGCAAAGGCAGTTTGTTTGAAAATGAGAAAAGTTTCCACTCTGTTCTGTTGGACGAGCTTATGCCATGCAATAAGGGATATTAATGAGAATTTGTAGTACTGTACAATATGTTAACTAGGGGCATGTAATTTTCTGAATGCTGACATGGATAAATATATGCGCCTGCACACACACACAAAACTCACACATACTTAATGAGAGCAAAATTAAAGCCTTCTGAAACAAGGTTGATTGATTAAAACTCAACAGACCCATACAAATATGAGCACTAATACACATGGCTCATAAAGTGCTTTCAGACCACATCTTTAAAGGGGCAATGCAAACACTACTCACCAGACCAAACCCTCAGCTGTGCTAAATGAGGAATGGGATAACTGGTGAGTCAAAGGCATAGTTGCCTCCAGGAACATTTTGTCCCTCGCTTGTCTTTTCTTCCCTGATGGCACACCATTGTGACTTAGAGCTCTTTAACTTTGAGCCAAACTGTATTTCCATATTCCTGGAAAGGGCAACATGGTCTGACCTTGTCTGTCCTCACCCTACTGGCCTTTAAAGTAAAGAACAGAGTGAGAAGGGCTGTTGTTGAACTCTCTACACTGGTTTTACAGCTTCTGAGAATTCATCCATTTCATTACACTCAGCATGGTTGTTTGTAAAATTTGGCTTAGGCAGTGATTTATTTGAAAAAAAATCAATAAAGTTGAATTTGACAAGGAATACGTCTTATAAGCCAGTTGGAATTAGGTACAACTGGGAAATATGTGATACTCTAGCATTCTCCATTTTAATTCCTCTTTCTCTTTTCTCTGATCTTTTAGATGTCAGTGCTTTACTTGTAGGTATTTAGATAATACAGACATTACTGCTGCTCTTTCTACTCCGCCATCACTTCTGATCACAATAATTGCTGTCACTAACTGTGAAGAGATCCTGATTTCCAGCAGGTGATATTTCTTCATTCATTCTTCACCCTTCTATTACTTACTTCTGCTGTGCTACTTCTTACAGTTTCTTCAGACTTCCTTAGGTGACCAGTCATATGAGTGTTTTTACAAGAAAACTGAAAGAAGAATTTGGTCTTTTGGTGTATAGTCTGTTGAAAACTGTAGTTTGCTGGGAGCCTCTGGACATCTGCAAATCCAGTGTTTGAACATTGTGCATGCACAGATGATTTTTTCCGATCATCTGTCATGAGCTTACTGATACATAAAAGTTGGTCTGCAACAGCGCTGCAGATCTGAGATGCCCTGGAACTCTCAGGCTCATTGCACAAGTTCTCTGTAGCTTGCTTACCACACCTATGCACGGGAAGTCCTGAATGTAACAGTCCCTACAACTTCTTTCCTTTCTCCAGTCTCTCTGTTACGTTATCATCTGCATTTCTCTTTCCTCCTCCTACTCTCTGTTTTTCCATGTGGTTTCATTTCCTCATCTTTGCTTTCCTCTCAGGTTTATGCATTTGAGAATAGCTCTCATCCCAGAGTGCTGCAAGGAGACTTCTTAGTGTAGTATGCTTCCCACATTATATACAGAAGAGAATAATAAACACACAAAAAAATTATTATAATAGCTCGTTAAATCCACTTAGCCTAAGCATGAAAAATCAAATTGTTTTGACTTCAAGAGCAACATCTCCCTCTTAGATTCTCTTGCACATACTATTTTTCTTCCACTGGTTTTATTTCTCTCAGTTTCTCTTTTCTCTCTTTCCAGATTCGTGATTCTCCACATTTCCACCCCTTGCCTCACTCTCCCATTCCATTTTCCCATTCTATTACAGATCATAGGTGTAGGCTGACCTTTAAGAAGATGGTATGAAGGCATTGGAAGGAAGTGCTGCACTTCACCTGTTAAGGCATCAAACATATGTTAAATAAAAGGCAGGAGGAGGACACATTTCCCCCTTTACCTCAAGTGAACTTCTGGGTATGTTTATGGTACTTAAGGTTTCCTTCTTAATTTAATATGTAGGTTGATCCTAGTTTCTTGGCCTGATTTAAGGTCCTTTATTTTCAGAATCAGAACTTTATTACCTGGCTTGTTTTTTTTTTTGTTTGTTTGTTTGGTTTTTTTTTGTTTGTTTGTTTTTTTTTTGTTTTTGTTTTGTTTTGTTTTGTTTTGTTTTGTTTTGTTTTGTTTTGTTTTGTTTTGTTTTGTTTTGTTTTCCCTAGCAGTGTTTTTATGTCTGTTCATAACATCCTTCCTAATAGCTGCTGTTTCTTCTGTGACAAATTCTCTGTCTGTGACAGGGCTTTCTTTGATGCAAGTTCAGGCAAATATCTCAGTGGTGAGGAAAAGTACTTTCAAATTTTTCTCCTTTTCTGGAAAGCTTTTATACAATTTTCTTCACAGTACATTTTTTTAATATCTTCAGCAGTTTTCATGTCCCATGCAGAAGTACTGCTTCTGTTAGTTTGTTACCTGCACACCTTTTTCAAGTTAAAAATTATAGCCAGCTTTTACTCTGACTATTTGATGCCTGCAGATTAATTACATGAGATGTTAACACCGAGTCATTTGAGTTGTGGGTGCCCACCACAGAAAAGTATAAGCAGTGTTGGTTTTGTGTCTTTAACAGAATGGAGAATTAAAAGAAAAGAATTAAATAAACTTTTTGTGGGTGCAACCAAAAACCTTCAGTCATAATGTAAATGATGTAGAATTATATACATGTATTAAATACATGTCAAATATTTGTAGTTCAATCTATTTGAAAACAGCTAAAGTAACACTGTATGAGAAGTCTGGCCTAAATTCAAAAAGGAAAGAGGATTTGTAGTCCAGTTTGTTACACTGTCCATTACTAATCCTTTTGTGTGTAGGTATTACAGTTCATATATGTAGGATCTGAGACCCTGAAACTGTGAGACTCAGAGAAGCGCTGCTACAGCAATGGCACTGACTGTGTGTTCTTAAACTGCCCTTCTTTGTGCTTTGTTAAACCCTGTGGACAAAATACACCTGTGTATCCAGAGTGTGCTACAGCCATGCATTGAAGAGAAGAATGTGATCCTGAATGTTAGTGCTGCATTTGCTGTATTGTTGTAAATTTAAAGAAAATGTCTTACTGAAATCATCTGCCTACCTTCAGCAAACACAAGTAATGGAAACACTTCAGCTACCCTTCACATAATTTCTTAAATTTATAATTTTCTGTAACAAAAGAGTTCATAAATATCAGTCTGTAGCTCCTCTGGGCATCAAAGGCAACATTTTACTTTCATTAACTGTGAACTGATGATTACGTGGGCTAAATTTTTGAATAATGTACATGTATAGTTGCAAGGACAGTTACTACTTGCTCATGCAAAAATAAGACAGCTATTGACAAACACTCTTAGCCTTTGCATCTGCAATTGAATAAATTCATGGACAAAATGATGAGGCATTTTGTAATGTAGTGTATGCACATCTAGTTCCATATGTGGCACAGGAGCAAGGGTGGGTATGAATTTGCCTAGCAGACTAGAGCTTCACATTGTTTTCCTGTGTGATGGATTTGCCATGTGTTTTTCCTGTGTAATTGCACTGGATGCAGTATGGGCACAGAAAACTTCCGCATGCCAAGATGAAATTGATATATGACTATGGAGGTTTCTATTATTATGGATTAGGTTTTCTCTTTGCTGGGAAACCCCATTCATGTTCTTCAGAAACTACAGTGATAGCAGAGTTTAGCATGATTACATAAGAGATATTTGCCATTATTTTGTTAAGCATGCAGATAAAATCTATTTAAAGCTTAAGTTAAGAAAGGTCAAGAATTTGACAGTCAATAGCTGATCAATAGCTCATCAAAAATTTGGGGTTTATTTAGAAACAAAACCCACTCGAGACTTCATATGTCATTCCTATTTCTGTGGACAACATGGGCCACCTAGTCACAACATATTCATGGTAGTGCTTCCTCCAGTAGTCAATAGAAAAATGTAGCTGAGAACAAAACCGTGTATTTCACTCATGTCTGTTACTCTCTATTTCACATAGCAACATGATAAGATTCTGCTCCTTTTGAGTGTTTTATTCCCACTCTCCCCTCCTTTCTCTTTGGCTTTCTTTCTCACATCCGATTCCTTCCTTCATGCATGTCCATAGGGAGAGGAGGTTCATTAGCCTGAGTATCCATGTTCTGATCTGTAACAAAGGGTTTGGATGTTTATGGACAGTGTGAGATGCACAGGGGAGCTGCCACTTTCAGAGCTACTTCCCTACAGCAGAGCAAGCAGCAAATGCTCTGTGGGGAATAAACTCAGGTTGGCTGTCCTATCCTGCATCTTAAATAGGTGGGTAGAGCTGATGTCATTTAATAGCCAGGATATTCATAGGAATGACCTACATAGGGAGGGCACAGTCTGTAAAAAAATTGCATTCTGTTCATTAGCTACAGTACAAATCAATGCTGGGTAACAGAGACATCCAAATAAAACATTTTCTTTATTACCTCTATCATCAAGGTGAACCTTAAAATAGTTGTAATATACACATATAATAATAAATAATTAAACATACAGAGATGAACTGGATCCATTCAGAAATATCCAGCTGATACTTATAAAAAGGATATTCTGGGAGGCTTATGAATAGGTCACATATTTAAAATTACATTACTCTACTAGTGGGTAGAGGAAATAGACCTACTTAAACCATTTTCACTTAGGTGATTCCTAAATATACTGTGTGCAAACTATAGGAAGGGTACTCCCTTGTATTTCGTAGGATTACACCAAGAGTTTCCATAATTCATCTTGCTCTCTGACAATGACTGGCATGTATTCACAAGTGAGTTTTAAATGTGATAAATTTGTAAAGTAGATTCCAAGTCAATCAACTGGCTACATGAAGGCTACTAATCTTGGTTTACTTATCCTCTGGATACATTTCTGGCAGCTCTCTATGCACTAGCAATGTGTTACATGGTGGGAAAGCAACAAAGAAATTTGTGGTGATTGCAAAAAATATGCAGTCTATAGTCTGAGGCAGGTCAGATGAAAATGCATCTAGAGATTAGTAATGTAGAATCCTTCTGACAGATCAATGACAATATCTAATATTGATGTGTGCTACAGGAAGCAGCCTAGCAGAAAAGGGAAACTTTCAGGACTGATACAAACCAAAAAAAAGGTTCAGGAAACTCTGGCAGAATAAAGGGACAACACACATCTGGGCAAGAACGTCAAGATCTCATGGTTGGTAGATAAATCGGGAAGGGGACAGTTCAGAAGAAAATGTTACTTGCAGTGGAATTTGAGTTGTGTGTGTTAGAGATTTTGAAATAAAAGGCTCACGCAGACATAAAGACATTGCATTGTATGAAGTCCTCCCTTTTCAAAAAAAAAGCTGGAAAAGCTGAGTATCCCCAGAATCCAACATACTGCCCATTTTAGAATGCAGATAAGTTGTGGCTAAGCAAAAGCAGTAAGGTGGAGTGTGTGGTTGATATGTTTACCTGTTTTTCACTAGCAGCATTTATTTTTCAGAGTCATAACATCTCTATAGCAGAAGAGAGAGGATTCAGAGGCCTCAGATGGGCTACAGAAACTTTCACTTCTCAGTCACAGTTTGAGTTCAGGCTGGGTTTCCTGAGACAAATGCTTCTACCCTTGCATCCTACAGCTGTGCAGTTTTCACTCTTGCCCCTGTGTGAACAATCCCAGCCCAGATGGGGTCAACTCTCCCTCCGGAAACCTTCCTTTTCCTGTGTCTGCTACACCTGTAGCCTGGCTGTGCTCAGGCCACTTCACAGTAACTCTCACCACCGACCATTTTAATTGGAAGTGAAATAAAAAAATTCTGAAATCAACCAAAAGCATTAAAGAAATTACAAGCAGTTGCTTGTAATCACAGCTTAGTGAAAGAGAGATTGCACCCTCTGGGAGGAGCGATGAACCAAAGCGATAGACAGTGCACTACCAAATAGCCCAAAAAGGAAGCATTGCTTTTGGGACATCAACTCATCTTTATCTGTCAGCAGTGAAAACACAAGAAGGCTTGCCCTTTTGAAATGTAAACAGAAAATTATGCCTCCAATACAAACCCAAGCCATTAAAAAGGCAGCTTTTATTCCTTCTCATAATGTTCAGGAACATAAGGCAGTAGCACTGATGTGGCTCCACAGCTGTTGCCAAGGGAAAGTAGGAATGTAGCCTGCCACATCTGGGGTGACATCTTTGAAGAGGCACTTAATCTGCAGTGCTGAGGTATGCTAAGCCTCTTTGCTTTTCTTTACCAGTTCTCAAGCTAATACTACTCCTGGAGAGCAATGCTGATTTCAAGTCAATGGGTGAGATGAAAGAACAATTAAGGACAGTGATGTTTTATGCATTGTGGAAAATATAAAGACAGGACAATAGCATAATTCCTTGATCACTCCGGCAGAAGATTTACTTTGCCACACTTTAAAGTTGTAGGTTCCCAGCTTCTAAAACAAAAATGACAGGAATTTTTAATCATGGAGTGTGTGTTTTGTGAATTGAAGGGGGGCATTAAAAGACTGGAAAATAAAAGGTATCTGCTGCTATTACACTGATGTGTTTCTATTGCATCAAAGCCTTTTCTTCTCCACAGCTCTTCAGAAACAATTTGCCAGTATTGCTAGGCAGGCATTACACAAAGAAAGACATCAGGTAAAGAAACACAAGAGAGGCTTTAATAAGTAAGAATGCCTTTATGGCACTATTCCTATTTTCTAATAATTGAAAAACTGAGAAGCCAGACCTTTCCAGTGGCTGTTTAAACAAAACAAACAAACAAACAAACAAAAACAGAGAGAGAGAGAGAGAGAGAGAGAAGGAAGAAGGAGAGAGGTGAGAGAGAAAAGGAAGACAGAATTTCTGGTCTCAGATGTCTAGTCCAAACTTTTTCTCTAGTTTGGGGAGGGTAGCATTTATTCCAAAAAGAGTGCAAAGCTGAGTCTTACAATAAGGCAGTCAGACATTTCAGTCCTTAGATTGCTGTGTTACACTGAGGTCTGGCTGGTTGTGTTGTGTTAAATGCTCAAGTACGGAATTAGGACGATACAACTTAAAAGTTGTCCCTTTACATAAATGTTCTTTTGGTATTAAAAGGAATTTTTTTGTTTGTTTGTTTAATCTTGAATGGTAAAATGATTTTAACTTTTATTTTGGAATGTTTTAGGAGCGTTTACATCTGGCTGGATTATACCTAGGTATTACTACCCACATTATGAATATAAATTTATATATGGATATCTGTGTATGTTTTTTCATAAAAACATGTCTACTTGCATGCAGATGCATATTCACACACAGTTTAGAATTATTTTTCCACTAGAAAATTTTACCCTTCACATGTATGTGGGCCTTTAGTACTAATTGAGAGTGCACCATATGCAAATGCTATTGGGAGAATATGTTGGTCAGTTAAAAAAAAATCTCACTGAAGTAGAAAACTGAGAATGAGTCCACACTACCACCTTGGATTGAAACTCGAGAGAAAGTTCAGTGATGGACCAAAACTCATGGCCCAGCCCAGTCTTTGTATTAAACAAACAGGAAAGTAACAAAAAACCTGGTTCTGTTCACAGTACTGAATAATTACTCTGTTTAAAGCAGACTTTTCAGACTAGAAATTTCACAAATTTATAATAGCTATACATGAGCTGAAAAGGAAAATAACCCCAGAAAGTCAGAGCAGTAAGCCGTATTTTCCTTAATGAAAAAGTGTTGTTGAAAATGTGTAATACAGGCCAGGGAAATCCCTGTTTCAAAGCTTGAGTTTCAAAGCTTGCTGCCACTCAGTCAAATTCACTGGAAAAAGTGGTTTGCATAGCAGCCTCCTGTCCCGTTTCTGTCTCTGATGGGCTGTTTGATCCAAACCCCATTAATATAAGGAGAAAGACTCCTGTTGACTTCCATGATCTTTAGGTTGGAATCTGTGTTTCCACTTGTCACATGGATGCTGCTAACTTCCATTGTGTGTGTTTTAAGGCTGGAGCCTTTCTGTGCGTCTGTATTCTCCTGTCTTAAAGGGCCTGTGAAGGAATAACTTAATTAGTACTATTTATGATAGCTTTTTAATATGTAATCTTACTCAGAGGCCTAGAAATATAAATAATGAACCACATATTTATAAGGTTTGTAGGTATGTGCTAGGAAGAACTAAGAGAAAAAAAAGAAATCGTGTATATCTGAAGAGTTGTTAAATACCTTCCTAGGCTTAAGGAGCAAAATTCAGTCATTTTTTCTGCGTTTGTGGTAGGGTATGTGCATTTAAATTGCTGTTGCTCTGTGGCTGAGGGATGATGTAGGAGAATGGGGAAGAAGAGCACTGGCTGAATGATACAGAAACCATGTCAATATTTTGAGGTTTTGGGATGTGCATCAGGTTTGCTGGACTGGTGCCCAAAGTCCATTTCTCAACAGACCTTTCAGTTCTTTTTTTCAGTATAGTTTTCTGTTGATACTGTGAGATGTAATTCAGTATGGAATTCAGAAAAGCAATTTCTGTCCTGTTTCATGTTCTCTAGGATGTTTTTCTCTTTTTTTGTGCTTTAGCATTCTCCACTGCTATCTAGTTGGAGACAAGGCCAAATCCGTTCCCTAAGACTGCAGTACCTTCTTCTTATAATGCCACTTTAAGACAGGTGCCCTGATGGGAACCACATGCCTAAAACTGGTAGCAAGTCTTGACTGTTGTCAAGGAGTTTTCTTACAGTGATGTACACTCAGTCCCAGTGCTATGCAAAGCTACTAAGAATTGTTAGTCACGTCCAGGAGATCATTTTTATATTGATAGTTCACTTATGTTGCCAGCAGATAATTCTGGTTTTAGCTGTTTCTCACAAAACAGCAAGCAGGAATCAGGTCACCTGAGTCACTTCAGATGCTCTCCTCAGTTAGCAGTGAAATAAAAGTTGATTCTGAAAACAGGTGGAATTTTTAATCAAATACTGTACACAGATCTTTTATATCTGAGATATTTTGAAGTTTCTAGGTACTTGTGAAGAACAAGATAATCCTTTAGAACTCAAAGAAGTAATGAAAGTTATTTTACTAAACAGAAATTTACACTTGATAGGACAAGGGTACATTTTAAGAATTTCAGAACTTTAAAAGTCACTAAACACAGTAACTCTCCAGACACTGAACTATTCATATGCAATAAGGTTAACTCTTGCAATGCTTTTTTTTGACAAAGATTTGACCGAGGAGCAACTGACAGCAGTAAAATAGAAGGAGGCCTGCCTACTTTAGTACTGTTTGGTGACAAAATTTCAAGGACTTCTGGGGCTGTGCACTTATATAAAATCTGCTCTAAATCTTTCTAAAAGGTTTTCAGCATCAGGTTTACTTGTGAAACACCTAGAGCTGCTTAGATTTCACTGTATGGAAAGAATTGCTTTTGTCATGTTTTCCAATGTTCCAGACAAAATCAGAAATAGTAGAATTGCATTTGAAGAATTGTAAAGCCAAGTCAAGTCAGGCTCTACTGTGCAAAGATGCTCCAGAAAAATCTCATGTAAGTTGCATAAAAAGGGTAGGTTGTAGACCTTCTCATGGAAATTCTTTTGCTTGATCAACTTTGTACTTTGCAAATTTCCAGACGAGCTGTGTTCTAATGATAGGTAATGGCACAGCCCTAACAAGTCAGAACACATAGAAAAAACAGACGAGAATGGGTTTGACCACCTCTCCTACATCTTCATGTCTCCTGTATCACAGATGAACCACCAGCATTTTGTGTGGACAGCTAATATTCCTGTTCTTCCCTGCTTTTGGAGGCCTTCTTTTTGTCCCAATGTGGGAAAGGTAAAAGCTATCCCCTTTTTCGCATTGCCAAGAACCAGCAGAGCCTTTGGTCTGTTTTATTTTGGTATGTAAGTGGACAGCTGAAAGAATTAAAAAGGCCTTAAAATGTCATGCATTAGATATGTAAAGCAAGGTGGTAGGTGGGTGAAGTAAACAGAGTAGCAGGGCTAGACAGGAACAGGGAAAGGCTGCTTTAGAAAATGAAATGGCTTTTGGCTCTGGAAGAGCCACATTTGAGTGTTGGTCCCCATCCGTCTGTGGTAGCTAGCTGTGCCTATGGAACACTGCCACTTTAAAAATCTATTTACAGGTCCTGTGTCTGTATGCACAAATTATTTTCTATAATTACCTGTATTCTTTTAAAGAAATGATCCCCAGGAGTCCCTTAGATGATAATGCAGTAGAACAACAGAGCCATACAACACAGCATCTCCCTCCTCAGAAGCAGCCATTGAGGTGAGGTGATCTGAAGCTGCCCCAGCCACAGCAGGTAGCTCAGCTCACTCGCTTGCCTGAAATGTAGATGTCTGAATGGATACCAGTTCCCTCCCCCTTCAAACTATCACGCCATCCCACCTCTCTGCATGTGCTAGCTTGCCCAGCTGTACCCTTTTATGCCTCTTATAGAAAGATACACAAAAGCTTTGTGCACTAAACATTAGTTCTGCTTCCAAATTATTTGTGTTGTCATTAAAATACATATGCATTTATATGCTCATAAAGCCTGTAACTGGAAGCCTAACTGGACAAGCTCTTGGGGAGTGAGCAAACCTGGGAATAATGCAGGTGAAAACAGAATGAAACCCAAACTGTCACCTTCAGAAAGATGGGGATTGCATTCAGGTGTATTGGGCTGCAGCAATCCTCACTCCTCATGTCTCTCTCTCAAGGCAATTGTAGTTCCTTTTTATTTTACACTGCTATGACTGAGATTAAAAGAGATCAGAGTGTCACCCTTTGCTTTAGATGCTCTTATCCAGTGCTTATAGCTTGCTATGCATGTATACACACGCATGCATTCACACAACCCTCTCTTTGGTGTTCAAGCCTTCAAATTTATTAGCCTTGTGTAACAGTTATAACCAACAAATACAGTGTAGAGGTAAATAGCTAAGCAATAAATAGCAATGTTGAATGAGAACAGGCTAAGCCAGCCCAATATTTTATGCCTTTCCACAAAGCAAACCAGCCTGGAAATGCTTCTAAAAGTGCAAGTGTAAACATGAATCTGGCTCTGAATAGTCAAAGAATTTGTAAATAGCTTCTTAATAACCTTTGTCACTCCTGTGCCTTCATCAAGAGGTAATTACACAAGTCCAATGTTAAATGCATGGTGCTCTGAAACAAGCTCTGGGATAGCATTCCCTATATAACTTCTCTTTCAGTATTCTCATTCTTATTCTTTCTCCTTTTAGACTGGGAGGTCATGGACACACTATAGGCTTCCCAGGTATACTCAATGGGCCAGAATATTTTTGGTGATCTGCATAAGTATTTTGATTTTTGCCTAGTCTAAGCCTCTCAAATGCCACTGTATGAGATTGGAGTCTTATTTGAGTCAATGCTTATGAGATCCTGCAGTACTGCATCAAGGCAAGAAAATGGAAACTTACCTATACAGATATATGAAGCCAGTCTCTAATTATGCTATTTTTTTAATGTCTAAATATATTATTTTGTGGAATCAGGATGAACCAGAGTATTTGGAAACTACCTCACATACAAGACCATGGGTTCCTGTCAATTTTCCCTGTGAGGAGAAAAGAGCTTCAGCTGTTCAAATGAGTAATAAAAAGAGAATTCTCTGCTCTGCAGATTACAGTGTGTTATGGAAATACCCTAAAAAAGCACCAAATGAACTGGTTCAGAGACTAGGAGCAGGAGAGCTAGAGAGAAAATTTTGTGATCCAAGATAGTTCATTTAAATCTAGCTGGGCTTTCTCTACGCTCAACTGCAGAAAGCTGGGGAGGTTTCATTCACACAGTTTAGATGACTACAGTGTGGATATTGTTTAAGCTAAATTTTCTCGACACTATTATGATACAAAAAATACTCTGAAGAGATCATTTACCCAATCTCTTTTAAATGTCTGTATTTGGATGAGATAAACCTCACCCTTTTCTCTCCACTGACTGTAGAGGGTTTAGACTTCTAGCTTTGAGACAGACATCTACATGTGAGTCTAATGCAAGGGAGATAAATCCCCATCTCTATCTTTTCAGACAGCTAGAAAAAAACATTCACTTCTCTTAGTGCTGTGCTAATTCTAATGTAGAAATGTAATTAGAAGTCCAAATTAATATGCAACAGAAATGACCATAGCTGATTGGTTGTTGTGGCTTTGTCTCCCTCTGATGGTTGGACTCCATGAGCCTTCAGGGGTATGTCATCTCATTAATATACAAGACATTTAGATCCATATGTCTCTGGGTGCACTGCTGAGGAACCATGTAGAAATCTTACATTGCATCACCACACTAGCCTAATAAGTGACCCAAGCCACTGCATATTAGAAAACAGTATTCATTTGTTAAACATCTCATTATTTGAAGTCTTAATCTAGGTAGTGACAGAACTATCTGAAAAACTAACTACTGCCTTCCCCCTTCTTTTATATTCAATGCCCTATTTTACTTACAGAAGAAGGATTAGAAGAAAAGTTTACAGCAAAGGTATTCAGATATTCTAGCAGTGAATGAACTCTGGACTCCATCTTACCCTATACTAGTTTGTAAGTCTGGGAAGCCATTCCACTTTGGCCATCTCTTTGGCCAAAAACACATTCAGAAAGGATCTGTGGCTTCCAGGTAAGGTATTGTAGTCCAAAGCTGCAGAAGTGCATATCACAATGCTGTGTCCTGAGATTAAAAGACTTTAACAATTTGTTGATGTAACCCCTAATACTATTTCTAAGGACCAGAGAAGAGTATTCATCAATCAAACTGTCACCTCCAATGGCAAGACTTAAAAAGCCAAATCTATTTACAAATCTTCAGAAGAAGACCATTAACTGTTAGCAAGCAGGAAAGAAGGTCGCTGTCTTCCTCAAATCCCAGCTCAAATTTCAGTCAGTAATAAATAAGGCACTGTGAGCTATTTACTTGTAAAATAAAGTAAATTCTAAAATCTTAAAGATGAGGGTCTAAACCAGACATAGTTAAGGAAGAAGGAGTAGCCCAACACAATAAAAACAAAGAAAGATACCTTAATGTAAATCAGTACCTAGAAACTAGTGAAACCAGAAAAAGTTGGTACCTAGTATTTTGTTGATTTCTCTCCATGTAGTGTCAACTACCTCTGTGTCTCTTTCATCTAGTTTGAACCCCTTTCTAACCTCCCAGCTAGTAAATCTTTCCAATTCTGCTAAAGGACCTACATCTTATTTGCTCAGCATTTGAATTTATACCACTTTCCTTAGGTAACATAGGAAGGAGAAGTCTAATCTTCTCTTCAAAGAAGAAGATGATGCACTTTGGACTTTAAACTGTATAATTAGTTTCTCATTTCCACCTGTTTGTGTGGTGGTGACTTGGGGCTTTTTAGCAGTTGGCTGAGTACCAATGCAGAATCAAAAGTGAGTTTGTATACAAGGAGTGAAAGGAGTGCATGGTACAAAGTGTATTGGCAAGACCTAAATTTTTCAGAAAAAGCAGAAACGGTTTTAAGTGCTTTAATTCACTCTCTAGCATTGGCCAATGATATTATCAAAACTGCAATTATAGAAATTAGTGAAGGAAGAGATTTATTTGACCTCCTTATAATACAGAACAGTTCAATATGAAAGAGTTAATAATAACACTTAATAAGTTAATAATAAGAGTCAATATAAAAGAGTTCCTGTTGGTCTCACTTTAATTTTAATTAATAATCTTGGGTGCTATTTCCCTGTCAGCATTTCTTCATTGCATATTCACACTGAAGTTGTTTAAACAAGTCTCGAGGAAACTGATGAATTTTGTAAGTTCAGTTTTCTCACTGATCTGTCACTTTGCACTATGTTGAGCAAAGGGACCTGACAAAACCTGTAATGATCACCAGCTTCCACAATTCTGACATTACCTCCTGTGCTCTTCTTCCCCCTTCCCAGTGGTCATTTAAATGATGTTCTCCAGTATGCAAGTTGGGAAGTGCTACACTGATTCTTGTAGGTCCATCCAGTTAGGCACATGCTGTGAAACAGTGGTCAGCAGCACAAGCTTTAGAAAAATGTGCATGAGCTGTGCAGTATGGTCATAATTTGATCTCTGTAAATCTCACCCATAAATCTCTTGTGTAAGGAGACGGCAACCTCAAGCATGAAGGTTAATCTTTATTTAAGATTGTTATGTGACAAACATTAAATGACGGGGTGAAATAGACTTGTTATCCACCAAGGTGTTTCTTTTCTGGGGTCTTTTGCTGAATTCTTGTCCTCAAAGACTTTCTGCTTTTTTTAGTTGCACCATCTTTGCATACTTTGGAGCAGAGTAGTCTTCATATAACCTCATCATATCTCCTCTTCTGGGTGAACAGTTCAGCTGGAATTCCATATTTGTCTTCTGTGCTGACTCTAGAGTTACTGACTTTTTTTGTTTGTTTTTTTTTGATACGTGAGACACTTCCATTTTTCAGAAAAGAGAGATTGTTGCTGTGCAGAGAAAGTAGGTGGATATAGACTTTGCACTTGCTGGCATCTGCAGCAGACCACAGAGAATATATATAGCTTGAGAGAATGCCATTTGAAATGGTCTCAAGTTTAATACATCAGTTAAAAATTTATTCTTAATATCTCTTTTTTACAGTCTAGAGATTTATTTATTTTTTTAAGCTATAAGAATTATAGCAAAATATTAAATTCACTATTCTTATAATAGACTATCATGATAAAACAAGCTCCCTTTCTTTGTTGAATAAAGACTTTATGAATAACAGTTTTTAAAAGCTACATTTGAATTTACTGTATTGAGGAAGCAAACACTTAGAAATAATAAAACCAAGATAAAATCAGGCTTGCTAGAGATAAGCTTGGGGTTGGTATGCCAGTCTTTTGAGGGATGGTGTGCTTGCACAGTCCTTAATCCCAAGGGTACTGAGGGAGCTGTCAGAAGTGCTCACCAAGCCACTTTCCATCATTTGTCAGCAGTCCTTGCTAACTGAGGAGGTTCCTGTTGATTGGAAGTTAGCAAAAGTGATACCCATCTACAAGAAGGGCCAGAAAGAGGATCTGCTTGGATGGGCGTATTCTTCACTGGGTAAAAAAATGGCTGGGTAGGCAGGCCCAGAGTTATGCTGAATCCATTTGGCAGCTGGTCACAACAATGATCAATGATCCGGATGTTGGGATCGAGAGCACCCTTAGTAAGTTTGCAGATGACACCAAGCTGGATGTGGGTGTTGGCCTGCTTGAGGGTAGGAAGTCTCTACAGAGGGACCTGAACAGGCTAGATTGGTGGGCTGAGGCCAGTGGCATGAGGTTCAAAAAGGCCAAGTGCCGGGTCCTGCGCTCAGGTCACAACAATCCCACAGATTTATACAGACTTGGGGAAGAGTGGCTGGAAAGATGCCTGTGAGAAAAGGACCTGGAGGCTGGCTGACAGTTGGCTGAATATAATCCATCAGTGTGCTCAGGTGACCAAGAAGGCCAACAGCATTTTGGTTTGTATCAGAAATAGCATATCCAGCAGGACTAGGGAAGTGATTGTCCCCATGTACTTGGCACAAAACAAGAATTTCATTCATTAGCTCCTGCATGTAACTTCAAATTCAATGAATATTTATTTTCAAGTGACGAAAAACCCACTAGGACTATAGGTAACATGGCCTTGTCATTTGTCATCCATCACTGTGAAAAAATATATTTTCAGTCTGAGTATGTCTAGCTGCAGCTTCCAAGCTTCAAGTATTGCTAAGATATTGATTTATTTTGAAAGTAGTTTATTTTTCTACCTAGTTATTCTGCTTTTTCCAGTTAATGAGGCCACACCATTCCCCTATCCAACTCTTATTTCTCTTTCTCACTTTCACTCTTTGTTCACCTCTTGGATTTCATATATTATCATGTACTGTGTGTGTTCACTTGTTACTCTCAGCACTACCTATATTCAACATCCCAAATTCACCTCTTTTCTTTGTGAACACAGTGCATGAGCCAGTCTCTGTTCCAGTAAAGTAAATCTCTGACTGATCCTCAGTCATCTGCTGCCTGCTGTTTCAGTTTTTGTGCAAGGTCCCTGACTTAGGCCAGAGACAGCTTGCCGTCTGCTATGTTGGGAGCTGCATTAGGCTCTTGCAATGGAAGGTTGTGCTGAAGCTCAGATTATACTGCAAGACACTGCAAGGGTCAACCTCTATCAAATGGTATGCATGCAATTCCCAAGCAACACATGCTCCACCACCATGCTATCCTCTGAATGAACAACCTCATCAAGGTTGTATTTCTTTCTAAGGGCTCTTGTAATGTTGCAGCCTTCCAAGCAGTGTTGTAACCTGCCAAGATCTAATGCTTTTTGTCTCTATCCATGATCCTGTATTGTGTGAAGTGCTGGTCTCTGAACATGAGGAAAAACAATCCACTGAGTTTTCAGGCCTCTCTGCTCTGCATTTTGCAGAGACTAACTAGTTCCTTGTTTGCTTCAGGATCCAGAGACCATCAAAGTCTCCTAAACCGCCTCCCCCCTGCAATCCCCTGTGGTACTGTACTGATTATGGTTCAGTATTTACAGCATTTCAGCTGCTGAGTGTTCAGGATGCGAGTGACTGAAAAGTTGAATATGGCCAGATGGGGAAGAAGGAGAATTTTGAAAACGAGTAAACGAAGTGGAAGTCAAATGACATTCTTTCTCCCACTCCTCCTCCTTTCAATCACTCATACAGATTTTGCCTTCTCAAGCACTTTTCCACTGACATTTTTTTTTCCTTTTCCCTTTTAATTTCTCTCTGTATATACTGAGAAGAAAAAAAAGCTACGCAGCCATTTTTACGAGAATGTTGACTGAGGGTGGTCACCATCTGTGCAAACTGTCTGAAATTGTGACTTCCTCTTTGCCTTCTTTTCTGTCTGAGGGAAAACCTCACTTCTTAGATAAACCACAGATATTATTATCCATCACCTTCACTACTATCCTTCCCCTCACTGCCCCCTTCACATGATTGGCATTTTCCAGTCAAAACATGTTTCTCTCTTGCCTGAAAGGGCTTCTTTAATAAAATAGACATCCTGTTTAACATTTGAGGACATGACTAGTTAGCACCAGAAGCTCTGATGTGATTATTTGGGTATTGAAACAGAGAGGCCTAGCATGTTTGTTTAATTAGCACAGCAAATAATTAAGTTTACCACTTATTTACAACCAGAAGAATTTACCCCTCCTCTTCCTTACTCCTCCTTCCTCCATTGCTGCATGTTAGACCTTTAGAAACCTAGAGTGTGACATCTGGGGCCACAAAGTTTTGCAGTTTACCATAGATATATATTAAACTTGCCTAACTAAAACTGGGCAAACCTATAAATCTTGTCTCTTATACTTAGAGTGTACTGGTTTGGGGGGTGGTGGTGGCTGGGATTGCGGGGGGGATTGTCAAAGGGGGTTTTGTGGGAAAAGAATGTAAGAAATCCCCACTTATTTGTTCTGTAAAATTCAGTTTTCCCTTAAAACAGCAGCTGGGGGGGGAGGAGGCTGGGGTCGGCGGGGGAGGGGGCGGGGGCCGGGTTGGAGCCGGCGGGGGCCGGGCCGGATCATGTGCCGCCGGACCCCTCGGCCCCGGGGCTGGTCTTGCGGCACGTGTGTTCCTCGTCCCCGGCGGAGCCGAGACAGGACGGAGCCTCTTCCTGCGGCCTCCACCGCCCGGCACGCAGGAAAGTGGCGCACGTGGCTCTCGGTCCCGGCAGAGGGGAGACGCAGACGGACCCTGGTTGCTGGTACAACCTGATTTTCCAGGTACAACTTTTCTGGTCAAAGACAGCACTACCCCAGGTGCTGTTGTTCCTCACTAACTGAAGGTTACAATGCATTCATAGGGGTGCTTCCTAACATACTACAAGAAAACCAATGGGCTGAGCTCAGCTTCCTTGGTTACTAGTAACCTAGCTGATTTTACCTGAAGAGGATTTTTAGAGCTCTGCCAGGAAAAATGAGCTGAACAGTGGGAAAGGACATAGTTATCTGTACAGCTGCTTGTGAAATGGACTTCTGCCTATAGTCTTAGCCTATACATAGATGTCATCTTGTTTCTCAGCACATGGGATCTGGCAGCCCTTCAGACCGGCTCCCTAAACCAGCTCTTCTGTCTAAAACATGGCCAAGTCTAGCAATCATGAGCAAAAGAGAAGCAGGGGAGACAACCTGTTCATCTTGTATTCATTACTGACAGAACTGAGACCATGTTCAATTGGTTTAGCTGTGTTTAGGTTAAGGGTTTGCAATAATTTACCTTCAGTATTTGCTATTTGCTAATGCAGGTAAATTCTCACAATGCATGCTGAGTTTGGAAATATCTGTAATATAAATCTTAAATAAGTTCTGATCTTACGTAAGTTTAAAAATTGTCCATAAATTTATTTTCAGCTCTCTGTAATTTATCTTCACCATATTTTTCCATGGTTTTATCATACTAGTACTAACAGTGCCCGTCACACTTCTATGGTAACTTCTGTGTAAAAATGTATAAATTCTTTTAATGCTGCAAAGCAGCTTGGCTTCTCAAAATACTGTTGGATAAGGTCATTGTGGTTCTAGATCTTGATGTAGGTTAAGAAAAAAGCCAAAGGTGTAGAAGTTGCAACTTCTCATCAAAGTTCTCTGAAGGAGAAAGTCACAGAGACAACAGGGATGCTAGATGAATTTGTGAGCATTAAGTTTACTTTCTGATCCACTTTCAAGCACTCTTCCTAAACCAATGAGATATGTAGAAAGTGACCACAGTACATTGAGGAACTGCTTGCAAAATCGGAAATGAACATCTGAGATTATATTTTTAAGTTCCTGATTGAAAAATTAATTAATTGAAGATTGATTTTTCATTTTGTTTTAGTCAAGGTTGCTGTTCTTACATGAAGGAGGTGGGACTGTATCTGGAGAACCTGACTCCTGGTAGGTCTTTATTAACAGCACCAGAACATCACAGGCTCTCCCTGTTTGCATGGCCTCCTATACCTGAGGCAGCTAGTCAGTTAGACAAACAAATAGTTGCCCAAACTGAGGGATCTGATTTTACTACATTAATGGTGCAGAAGAGGGACAGTAGAACTGGGTGGCAGATGCATGACAAAGGGAAATTACATGAATGTCTCTTTTAAATACAATAAGCCTGACAAGTTTGAACCATATAATTTATCATTTGGAACAGGTGGGTGGTGTCATTTGCTGTCATTCTCATTGCTTAACAGTTCTGTTTGAACTAACAGTGTGTTTTTTGACCCAATATACTTTTATTCCCATCACTTGCTCAGTTTTTCTCTGGGAAGACCCACTACTGTGAATCCTCTCACCTATCTTGTGAAGTGCAGATGCATTCTCATTAGAGTAAATCAGCATCACATAGCAGCGTAAGTGGAACTTGTAAAAACAATGGTCTGGTTCAGCTTACCCTAATTTAAATTGGGATCAAACTGGCTGACAGCAACAGATTTATACTGATGCAAAACTGAGGTAAGATCAGAATCAGGCCAGCTGACAAAGTATATTCCCCTGTGCTGAGGGCTATCAATGATGAGTTTTATATTTCATCTGAATGAATTTTTTAACTGCTTGCTTGTGAGACAAGCAGAGCAAATAGTCATTAGTCTTTTCATCTCAGCAAAAGAGAACACTGACTTAAGTTAAAAGGTGTGCTGTAGCATTTTATGTATGCAAAATCAAAGCATCCTACCCAGCACTGAAGCTAGTTAAACAATTACTCCAGGGTTCCAATATAGAGGAGTGAGGACTTGTTGAATGTTTGCACTGTATGAAGGAGAGGGATCTGTTAACACTGCTGCTGACACAGTTGCATTTTGAGTCAGAAAAATATATAACGAAAAATCGTAGAAAGTTTATCACTTGGATATTTTCCTGCTGCACTGCTTTTAGAAGGGATATGATTAGTATCTCAAAGTTATTAGTTACATACCACCCTGAAACTGTATAGTTATCTTCTATAGAAACAAACAAACTATTTAGCCTGACATATAGCTTAATGTGTAAAAAAAAAAAAAAAAAAGGAAGAGAGATGGTCAATGGCTAGTGCCCCACTGTAGTAATAAAATGTCTAGACAGCAATTAACATCCATTCCCCTTAAGAATGCAACTGTGTCATCAGCAAATCTTTACTACTTTGCAAGGGACCAATCTAAATATGTTTAATCATTAATCAATTTCCAAAATCTGAACAGGATTTGTTTTTCATGGGCTTTGTCTTCAAAACTGCAGTCACTTTATGAGAAAAAAAAAAACAAAAGAGGGATTATTTTGGCTGCAATCCAGTGGGTGAGCCTGCTTAGAAGATCACTGGTGCTGTGTCTTGTTTGGGAACATTGCACTCTTTCTGCATACGTTAGCACTTTCAGTTTCCTTGATTCTTTTCTATTTCCTCTTTGTCTGTGTGTATTCATAGCAAGCAGCAGCAGCTGAAAGCACTGAGCAGGATTCTGCACACAGCCCGGTCCTGTAAGAGCTGGCAACTCTATCTGTCTTGTGAACTGGCTTTGAGAAATACTTCTCTTTCCTCTCCCTTTGAGCAGCACTTCTCTTCCCCCAGAATTATTCTCTTGGCCAATGGTGAAATCTCTCACAGGTCACCAATTGCTGTGCTCGCATGGGTTCACACTAAACTTCCTGTCAAATGCAGGGAGCAGGAAGTTATTCTTTAGCTTCTTACAATGAAATAAAAATACCACAGTGCTCCCATTACACACAGCTACCGAAAGGGGTTTATGCCCATCAGGAAAATAATACTATACATAGCATAAATAAGGAGGGAATCTAACTGGCAGAATCATGCTCACTGCAGTAACCACACACGTTAAGTCCACTGGTGCCAGCAGTGGATTTACGCTGATTTACAGTATCACAACCGAGCTCAGCTTCAGGCTCTGGTGTGTTCACTTAATACATCAAAGAACTTCCCGAAGAGGAAAATGGTACAAGCTTATATCTTTTGGAAACTCCTCATTTTTTTTCACTTTGAGAACTGGAAACTTCTCCTTTTAGCTTATGCTCTACTTCAGAGTTCATTGTTCTTGCCAAATGAGTAAGAAATGTGAGGATTACTGCACTGGAGAGATGGCATTTCTGGAACAGAGTATTGTTTGGCAAGGCAAAACGTTTTCTGCTTCACCCAGGGAATGACACAGTCAACACTAAGCTTTGCTCACAAGTTTTATAAAATTTATTAATAAAAAAACCCAATTCAGACAGCTCTCTAGTTTCCCACATGTAATACAAGCTCCATATTAAACAAACATCACAACTGTGTAGAAAATTACACAGTGCCTTGGTTTGTCTACACTATTTGTGTAATTGTATTGCTTGTGATGGTGCTAAAAGAAGCTAGAAAGAGGGATGTCAGCTTCTGGGTTCTGGGCTCGACGCTATCCATTAGCACAGCTGTCAAGGAAGTAAGGATCTCTTCAAGCAGATATGGTTCAAAACCTTTGCATTTGTGAAAGGAAAGTAGCCCATGATCCTTCCCCTTGCAGAAATACTCATTCTGATGGAGATGTCAAGGATGCAGATCCAAATAGGAGATATAAACTGTTACATCAAGCCATACTGCTTGGCACCCCACACAGCAGCTGTCCCTGAAAAGCAGAAGGAAGGGAAATGCAGAAAACAGGCCTTCATTAAGGGCTCTGTAATTATGTGTTATGTCTATGGTGTCTTCTGGAGCTTGCCTTGGCTTGGGATTGAGATGTAGGAAGGATGCACACATGGAGTTGAGAGTTTGGAAGCACTGTCAAAACCACAGACTAGAAAATGTAGGTCTCATGGTATGGCTGAGGGAAAAATGGAATTCCACTTCAAACTGATCAGCAGTTTGCCTTTGGAAAACACAGTGCAATGGTATTGCAAAACCTTATTCTCCCTGGAGTACAATATTTTGTATCCGAGTTTCCCATAAATGGGTGTTCCTGAAAAAAAACCAAACCAATTCTAAAAACTTTTGTACATAAAATGCATTTGGACAGAGGAAAAAAGTACATCAGATCTTCTGAATATTTATTTCGTCTCTTTGCATCTTATATTTAATTGTTTAGCTTTTTTTTTTTTTTTTTTTTTTTTAGGCATGCAAAGGATGTCACTTCATGAAAAATCTTTGGAAAATTAACATGATTATCTTAGTCCCTAATTCTCTGCCTTTCAATATCTGCTTCTCCTAACATTTCACAATATATCAATCTCTGATCCTTGGCACTAGCACGATTCATTTTCCACAAGATGTTATTGAGATTGTAAATAATGCCACAGCATCAAGGGGCAGACAAGACGGAGCCTGTCAGATCTGGAAGTCAGCCCCAAAGTTATAATTACAGCAGAGTGGTGTGAGGTGAGTTCTTTGCATCCATAGATTTAATTGTCATCAGCTGCTGGGGAACTAAAGCATGGGGAAAAGAAGATGGAGAGTGATGGGGGTAAAGAGTGTTAACAAATATGTCCTAGGTTGTTTTTGCAGTTCCCATTACTTAATTTATAAGCCATCAGCAGAACAGCAAAAGGCCCTATGCTTAAACAGCAGTGTTTCCACCAAGATGACCTTTTGTACTGAAAGGATTTTAATTGCAAAAACTCTGAAAAATTACACTCTTGTAAGGCGAACTGGAATAGAAGAAAAACTAATTTTCAGATCTAATTTTCAGAGAGGTCAGGCTGTTCCTGCAGTCAGCTTGGGTGCACAGCACTTCAGTTAGTGTTAAGGTGTAACAGCGTTCTGAGGGCAGGAGTAAACTAGCTCTGCTCGGGCTGAGGGCTCAGAAAAGGCTGTGTGAACATGGTAAAAATATTGCTGTGCCAAAAGTAATGTGCTCTGCAGGCTACTGCACATTTATGTTTCACCATTTCCAATACACTCTTCAATGCAGATATTAGAGGATTCAGTTTTATCCCCTTATACTGGGCAGAATGAATGTTTATGCCACTGCTTCAGTGATGTTAGTATGGAAATATGACTTACTAGCTACCCAAGTATCAGAATCAGTCCTGATAGGATCTAAATGTCAATGAGTAACATTGTCTGTATGCATGAAAATGCCAAAACAGAGCTCAGCCTACTTTGGTTATCTGATGCTTTTGCTGCAAGATCTCATTATCTCCAGTTTAAGATGAAAGTGACCTGCAGAACTTTTCTTCTGCTGTACATGTGAGTTAAAAGGCTAAGGCTTTGAATGTAAAGGCAGTCTAAACTTTCCTAAAAAATCTGCTGAGATTCGGATTCAGGCTTATATGAGGCTAAGATAGACCATCAGTTGGGGCATAGACCCTTCCAGCATTTTTTGAGTTTTATACTGGTGCCTCACATAAAATTTCATTGCTAATGAATATGTTCCTAGACATAGAAGTGATCAGAAAATGTCTATCAAAAAACGCCTGGAACTAAAAAAATAATAAATGGGAAATTATTGTATTATGTTTCATGTTCATTCGTTGTTTTCCAAGATGTTCTACCATTTTTTCAAAGGATTTAATTTTATTTGCCTGGAAGGTTTCTTGCACAGATTGAAGAGTGCTTCTGTGGTCAAATAAAGTAAGAAGTTAACGTGATCTCCCTCTCAGAAGCCACCGCTCAGTAAGAATGTTACATACCTCAAATACTTCCCAGCAGTGAAAAACAGTACTCAGCATTGTTTGTAGTTTGTCCTAGGAATGGGTGGAACTGGAACTGGAAATGGAAAAGACCAACTAGGTCATACAGCTCCTCAAAGATGATATAGAGGATTATTCCTTTTACAATAGCTGAAGATATTTTAGAAAATATTTTCAAAAGTAACATTTTAGAGATCATGAAACATAAGGTTACAACTCAACTCCACAGCTCTTTCTGAGAGTTTGCCTCATGCATTGCATGAAAACCTTTGTAAGGGTTTCTAGAAAGTGGAATATGTCAGAAAACGTACTTTAAAACGGAAGCATCTGCCTTTTGCTTCATGTGAAGTGGAAAAGTCATCTGAAGATGAGACTCTTTTCAGGGACACAAGATGCAGTGGTCTAAACCCCTACCCTACGTGCAATATAAACAAAATCTCATTCCAGGTACCTCCAGGTCAAGCTGACTGAGGATTTGCTTATAGATATTCAGGACAAAGTCTTCATCTACTGGGCTGTCCAGAGCAAGAATTGCACTCATTTTCTTCCAGATTAAACCTTTTCTGAAATGGATATTAGTATAATACTTGCATTCCCATTAGATTTATAAATGAACTTCTTAATGAAGTAAACAACTTTTTAATTTATGTGGTATTTGGTAAGATACTATGATGGAAGGTATACTTAAGAAAAAAATCTCCAATGGAAACTTGCCAAGAATTTAATTCTGGTTAGGTACCTGTCTGAAAGCAGAATAAAGAGATATTATTTGGGAAATATTTTATATTCCTGAGGTCTTAAATGGAAGACATTCAAATTTCATTATGCAGTGTCAAAAGGGACCTTAAAAAATGGCTAGGACACAAGTGTGGATGTTAGCATTGAGTGTTACGTGTATTTTAAATAAATAAATAAATAATTGACCATATAAAAAGTGACATACAAAAAATTCTCAGGGTGGGGGTAGCAAACCCCAGTTCTCTGGCATATCAAATCTGTCCTGGTTTGACTTAGAATAGAACTGATTCTGTTCAGCGATTTTACTTTTCAATAAAGTGTCTTTTAAGTGACTGCACTTTTGAAGTTAACAGCCTATTTTTGCAGACAGTGTCTGCTCCTAGCAGTGATAGAGCTCGACGCTCAGAGTTACTACCAAGGATGGAGGTGCAAACCAAGGTCACTGCTAAATCTTGTCTATCCCATTGAGGGTGCAGAAAGTAAAAGGTCGCACCTGTGGGCAGGAGCAGACAGGACAGGTGATCCTAAACTGACCAACAAAGCATTCCGTTCCATGTAAGAAAATACTTGTTCATATGAAGCTTGCAGGCTCTAAAGTAAAGTTTTTGCCTATGGAATTTTGCAAACTCTATGTTTACAAGAAAATATTAAGGAAGAAGAGAAAAGAAATAATTTAAGACAAGTCTGAAAGTGAATTTGCAGCTTGATTTTTGATTCCAGTAGATTCCTCCTTAACTGAACAGAATGTGTTTAGAAATTGCTGCTATAACTTTACAAAATTTGCTATATTTTCACCAGAAAAGCAATCAACTTCTCAGGATATAATTCAATTTTTCTGCAGGTATTGTCTAATGTTCTCAGCTTGTGGGCATGAAGAGAACATTTTAGTGCAGATATTCTTTTAAAGAAACACATCAGTAATGGGCAATTCAAGAAATTTTGCTAGAAGAAATCTGTCTAATGGGATAAAAATCTGTCTGAAACCTCAGATGATTTTCTAAGAACCACAGGTAAGCATGACCTATAATAACTTAGTACTGGGGAAATCGGAGGTTGATGTGGAAGGTCTATGGAGCAAAGTGTGCTACAGACTATTATGTGCTTTTTCAAATTGAGTATTTTTTCTCTACACCATTTTAGACAATATTTTTTAGCATTTAACAGATAGAACCTGTTAAGTATGTGGATAACAAATGAGACTTAAAATTCACTACAATTCTAAATTTAGTTCCATAATTTTTAGAGAAATGGGAAAACATTCTATACTAATTGGTAGAGAGCAATCTAGCTATAAAATTGCAAGCTACTTAGTTATGTTACTTAAAATATTTGAGAGGATTTTTTCACTGTTCATTAAATTATTTAAGACTTTTTCATAAGGGCAGTGTTGGATGACAGAAGAGGTAGACAATAGACATCAGCAGTATTGAATAAAGCTTGCAGACATCTTTAATGCTTTCCATCCAACTCCATTAATTTAAGAGTTGTTAGAACACATTTAAAGACTGACTTCATCCTCTTTTATTTTCCTGCTAGTGACAAAAGAAAAACAGGCTTATGTCTTATGGAAGGTTTTGTTGAACAGGTTCATAACTTACATGGAAGATATATTTGGGCATAACTTACATGCCCAAATTGCAAATGTTAAGTTTCACAGCTCACTCTTGGAGGGTGATACTCACCCCATTTCTCTTAGGGCTCACAGAAATCCTTTTTTTTTTGTGACTTAGGTCAAATTTATGATCCCTTTTGGCAGCAGAGCACACCAGCTATGCAAGTCCTTTACCAATCAAGGATCAAAAATTCCTTTGTGTAGGTTACATAACAGTTAGAGTCTCTAACAGATGTAGGTTATAAATGACATATTCGAGTTTGGTGCATCTGTTCTGCCCAGTCTCTGAAGGAGCTTCTTATAGCAAGACAGATTATGCAGTTACTGCACCTCAGTCCTTAGAAACAGAGTAAGACACTTTACTGACTTCTCCATTTTTAAATCTTAAAATTTTCTTTATAGTTTTCAGGTGTTCATCATTAAGCTTCCAAAGTTTTTAAGCAGGTGGCTTTCCTCTGTAAATGCTGAACTCCACTGGAATTAGCTCCATATTCTTAAACGTGGTTGTACAGTACTTCTGTCAGACAGCCGATTACCTGTGAAGAGCATAGTGCAAAATAATAATGGGAACTGCTTTCAGGACGGGGGAAGGACAGCTCTGTCTGGATTAAATTAGCTAAGACTCAATATATAACATTAGGGAAACAGTCAAGTAATAGCATTCCCTAACTCTTAACAAAGAGGAAGTAACAGGAGTGAGTCACTCCTGTAACAGACGTCACAGGGACACTGGTGGCAGGACTGGTTTAATGCACGTGTGCTGAGAAGTATGTACCCATGCTTGAACAGTGGCTCTACATACGTACCTTCCTAGTTGGGGACCTCAGGCTTAAGTGTGATAATGGATTTTATCTCCACCAAGTAGGCAGCTGGCACACAGCATAAACAAAGTGGCAGACACTGTTCTGGTGCGTCCTTCCTTCATGGATTATAGCAAAAGCTATAAACATCTTGATGCCACCAGCCAAACAAGTTTCTGTCACTTGGAGAAATTACAAAGTCTGGGGAGGTTGGTGTTAAGCGTGTCATAGGAAAACACCAACAACTAGCTGAGGTGTGAAACAGCTTGGCGCTGTATAATGCTCTGGCTCTCTTTGACTGAGCACAAGGCACCCCTGTGAGACACTGTGGCCCTCAGACTTGCAGTGCAGCTGTAGCTACTTGCCCAAGAACAGGCAGGACCTGAGCCAGACAGGTGAGGCAGCTATTAAGGGACAGCCTAGGCCCCGAGGTGGCTGGCACTTCTGTGTCCATATCCTGCAAAAAATCCCTTCATGTCCTTCTCTCCCTAGAATAATCTAGTATTTTCTCTACTTCCTACCCTACCTGTTGCATGAGCAAAAATTGTTTTTTTCCTTGATGAATCTCTAGGTCTTCCCTATCTTTGCAGCCTGAGCACCAAGCTTTCCTTGATTCCTTTGCGTGCAATTTTTCAGAATTTTTCATGGAAGGAATAAGGGTTGATGCCAAAATCTTCTTATCTTTCATCATGGCACTGGAAGCTGGGGTAAATTCTGTACATGGAACAAGCAAAACATAGTCCCTGTCATTGAACATTAAATTTGCATTTGATTGGAAAACATACAGCCTAATTTAGTCAAAAAAAAAAACTCAGCTTTGAGCCCTTGGTAAATAAATGAACTTACATGCCCTCACTGATCTTCCCCAAAGGCCTTTTATTCACCAGCAGTTCTGCCAGTCATGACTGGGATGCATTGCAAGTATCCTAGAGAAGACTTACATGAGTGATTCTAGACCCATATTTTTGTGAAGTTAACATCCTTTTGTATAAGAGGCCAGCACAAATTTTGGTTGGCTCTTTGCTGTGCCACATTCGCATAAAACACACACCCACCCCACCACAGTTTACAGATGTGACTCAGTCCCCTGAGAGGAGTATCTGAAATCCTTCCTGTTCCTGCCTATGCCATATTGGTGCTATTCAGTCTAAAATCAAGACAAAATATTCCTGTAAATATATCACAGAACTCTGACATTGTAGCATTAGCTACTTAGCTTTAAGTGATACTTTTTCTCAAGCACCAGCACCTTAAACAGTTTGTTATTTCCAGTTCTGAAATTCTTTACCTTCTTTCAACCTATCCTATGTTTGGAGGGTCTCACAGTTCACTGAACCAGTTCAGCCTAAACCTGAATCTAAATAAACATGAGGCTATCTTGTCTCTTCTGCAGCTCTCATGCACAGAATTCCCACTAGAAGCCTCTAGGACCTATTTAAGTGATTGCCATCCATAACAGCAGAAAACATAACTGAGTATTAAGGAAACTCAGACAATAAACTTGCAAAACATGCACACACACACAAATGGTATCAAACAATCATTAAGCATTTCCTGAAGAGTCCTGTCTACCTTGGCCACCCATGAGCTCTTTGCCTATTATTCAAGACAGCTGGCCTAAAAAAGGGATCTGGCTTCTGCTTATATTTATTAAATCTGCAGGAAGGGCCCATCAATCACAACAATGGGTTTTAAGTGTTTGCTGGGTGAGAGGAGAGTCCCATAAGCAGTCTTTGAAGTGTCTTTTGCTGAAGGTAAACATCTGAAGAACATAAATAGCTGCTCTTCTTTCCAATGAGTGACCTTGTCAAAGTGGGTAGAATGGAGAGACGGGGGAGGGGTGCCATCATGAAAAGGAAAAGCAATAAAGGATTCCTTATGACAGCAATTTGCACATTTACTGCTCTTTGATATGTTAACTAGATTTTGCAAAATGGAATTCTTTGTCTTTTAGAGGTCCTTGGGCAGTGATAGCTCACAGTCAGAACAATGTTTCGCAATAGGCCTAATGCATCTTCTAATTAATAAGGTAACTTGGGCAACCTCTGTAAATCAGTGACATTATCATTATAACAGGACACAAGTGAATAGTTGTTTATAAGGAAGGAAAGATGCTCATAACAGCAGTATCATTATTTACTGAGCTCATTGACTAAAGTGAATTGTATTGAATAAAAGGGGATCAATAGGTTATGGGCCCTGTCCACTAAACTTTTACAATCCATTTATGAACCTTTGATTCTAGAAAACAGCACTTCTCCGTTCAGAAAACTGGGAATGTAACACTGACAATTTTCAGTTTTCATAGTCACCAAAGGGTGACTATGTGATACAAATTCTCCAGCTGCATTGGGAACAGATTGGCAGGTCAGTAAGTTCTCTTAAAAGAAAAAAATATATTTTTGAGGAATGAAATACACAGGCAGGGTTACGTATGGCCACTATGGGAAAGGAATTAGCCAATAAGCTAGCCTACAGAAAGAAAAAATAATATTTTATTTAGAAACACTTTACAGTAGACAATGCAAAGCATGGCAACCCCATTAGCAAACAAACTGTACTGGACTCTGAGGTGCGGGCAGCAAATTCAAGGTTCTTTCTTGGAAGTAAGCTCACGTGTTATATTGTAAACTACATCATGGTGAGTGAGCATGTTCACTTGCTTGGATATAAGCAAAGGAAGCTGCGTTTCAGCAATAAGCAAAATGATTCACATAGATTAAGCAGAACTATTTAGGGATGCTATATGTATTTATAAAGTATTGTAATAACTACACAGTATAGAGTGGTGAGAGCACCTAGCTCTTTCAAAATAGAGTGTTGCCTCTTGTTTTAGTGAGCATGTCTCCTAATGTTCTGGAGGGGAACAGTAGGTTTATTTCTGCACCGAACAACAGTACAAGCCATAGACAAGTTCATGGCCATTATGGGCTCGTTTTTTGTACCACTTTGCCATTGCCAAGATTAAGTTTTCTAACAGTCTTTTCAGCCAGCTATTTCCATACCTTGATCTCATCCTTGCGTTATTTCTGTCTCTTTAAATCTCTTTTCTTTCTTTTGTTAGTCCTGAGATATTTACTCCATCTTTTTTAGTTCACATGTATCAATACCATGGAGTGAGGTTTAAGGTGAGGTGAGAAGTTGGGAATGAGATATCACTGAGATATCTCTACCATAAGACTGCACCAGTTTGCTTCTGGATTTGACTAGGAGCTGCATCTGGTCCATAATTTATTGCTTCTGCCTATACAATCCCACATACCACAAAGTTTGTAGCAGAGAGAAGGGGGAAAAGAACCAGACAAAAGCAACACTGTCTCACCCTGTCTAGAGTTGGAAGTGGTTTACCCCTGACATTAGCTCCTGGCAGAGGCACAGTCTTTACTTGAGGTGAAGGACCACTCTAGACACTAGCCTGCCAGAGGTCCTCCTTGAGAGTGATGAGTGTGCTGGGCAATGCTTAGGCTGAGTAAGGCCTGTCTCTTCCCTCATCACTCCTTCATGGGCTGCTTGTGCTCAAGTAGCGAGCAGTCTTTGTTCTGATGGAAAGATGAGAACTCAGTTGTAGATGATATTACAAGGAGGAGAAATATTTTCACCAACCAAGAGCTGGGAATGTAAATGATAGGCTTAGCATTCACGAATGCCCACCCACACTGAGAGACTGTGGCTGGCCCTCAGCATCCCATTTAGCTACATCAATCACAGCTCGGAGATACAGCCAGAGAATTTCTTTAGTTTCTTAATTCCTCTTCTCCATTTTTTAACCATTTATCATTGACTTCTTTCTTGAAATTTGGCTGGAGATTTTTTTTCCTTTCCCTGTTCTGAACATGGGCTGTCATGACATGGGCTGGTGTCACCCTCTAAGAAATTGTCTGTTATCTCTCTCAGTGTTGTTCGTTTCATGATCTCACTGTGAAAAATACCGTGTGGATTTTTTTTCTTTCTTTACCCTAGCTCCTCTTGTACTAAGCATCTTTCCTTGCAAAGGTAAACTCTAAGAAAAGTATTCCTTGTTCTGGGAGAGAGATGCATTTCTCATCAAAATAGAGGTGTGCATGTCAGCAGCCCAGTCTCTGTGGCTGCCTGAGTAAAGATGATGGGCCTGAGTACCCTTTCCTGTGAGGTTTCATCTGCCTCTGAATGTTGTGCCTCTGGCCTAATCCATACCATTAAAGGCAAAAACACGTAAAACTCCTCATTTTCCATGACCAAACAATATAAACATCAGGTCACTGTCTGCTTTCTAGTTAAAGAGGTATAATTCCACTGAAGTCAGATTTACACCAATATCAGTGAGAGCAAAATTAGGTTTCCCCTATAGTTGCTGTTAACCTTTATCAGCATCACCCAGTAGTACTGAGATGGTAGCATTAGCAAATACAACACAAGGCTGATCTTCAGTAGCTGTTCTCTCATTTACTTTTTGCTGATTTATCGCTTCACTAATGACACAATAGATTTTTCCATTAGTTTATTATTATTATTTATTATTGGTATTAGTGTTATCCTGAAAGAAAATTAAAATAGAGAGCTGACCTCATCTCAGCAGAGCATGTTATTTTCAGGAGTTCAAAACACTGCACAAAATGGACAGTTTCTATTTCACCAATGTTCAATCACTGGCATTTGTCTTTTGTATCCCAGAGCAATTGCATAACTCTAATATTGACCTTAACCAGAGCCCTTTGTTTCTCACCCTAACAGCCAAAAGCATTAAAAATGCGTGTTTACTTAATTTGTCCTGGCATGCAGTGTAATTACAAGCAGTTTGTTTTCTCTGTTGTAAAATATGGGCTAGAGAAGGAATAAAGTAATGTGGAAAATTAACATCGTGATGTACTGTATAGTGGAATAACACTAAAAACACTTAGCTGTGTTAGTACTGGAGGTGCTATTTGTGTTCTGTGCAAGAGCAATAAAGAATTAAATGCCTCTTTCTAAACTATATTTGCATGATTTTCAACTGCAGTAAAATTAATCTGAGCTGCCTCCAAGTACGAAAGAAAAGAAAAATCAAAGTGCAGATAGAACTGAGCAGTGCTCCTGCAGCCTTTAAAGTTGTACTTTTCTATGCTGTGAATTCCAGCACACCATTTACTCACATCTCTGATTCTTACAGAAGAGGACCAGGCAAATGCGTTTAAACATTCCTATGTTATGTCTAGCACTCACCAAAACTGTGCCTTTGGTATGGTTATGGCCATGTCAACAGGACCTTTCTGATGGGACAGCAGGTCTGGACACAAAGGAGTCTAGTGTGGCAAGGTAATTTGCTATGGTATTTCCCGTTTTCCTGTCTCTAGATTAAATATTGCATCTGAATCACAGAATTACTCTGCATCTCTGCGAATTCCTTCTATGAAAGTTTCACTTCATCCTTTCTCCCACCTTTATAAGTCTCCCCTTTTCTTTGTGAAGTACTAAGTGCTGCCATAATTACAAAAGTATAAATATCAGTTAGAGCCAAAATGTCAAAAAATTAAAATAACAGGAGAAAAAGTATAGCAAATCTCTTCATTAAGACTGTAAGAGGAATTTTTTTTCTTTCCTCAATAAAGTCTTTCCCTCAGATGTCCTTGTGAAAGCAAACACTTAAGCCCTTTGTCATTACTTTTGTTTGATTGTTTGTTTTTTTGTGAAGAACTACCCCAGGCAAAGAAATATCCTGTTTTCCTAATGTGAGACAGCCCTCTCTCTTTGCAGAAAGGGATACTCAGTCTCCCTGATTTGGCTTCTGTGCAAAAGAGTTTATCCACTTTGTCATCTGACTCATTTATATTTTTTAATAACAAGTTGGGATGAACCTGGAAGACACAGCAGCTTTTAACAGCATTGAGAAGAAATCCAGCTTTAGCCTACTGCAGAGTGGAGCTAGGAAAGTCATTAGATTAACCTCTCTTGACAGGTCAGGCTCAGTAAATATTCTTAAAAATAACTCTTCCAGTAATTTATGACCTTTGGGGAGCATAATCAATAGTGTTAAGAGGAGAGGCAGCCAGACAGCACTTCCTAGTAGGAGAAAGTTTCTTGTCTTTGTAATGTTTGCATTCTGTCTGCTTGTATGCAATAAGACTGACTTGCCAGTGATATCATACCCCTTTTACTCTACCAGTTTTGGAGACATACATTTTTATTGTCAATTTACCGTCTCCTCTGTTATTTCATACAGTATCTAATTCCAACAAAAACCAATGCACAAATGTGATTACAAAGTAAAGGGGAAATGCACAGTTCATTTTCTTCCACATTCCCTCTAACCTCTCTGGATCCTCTGCCCCAGGATGTCATCATGCAAAAAGTCTTAAATATATACTTCATTTTAATGCGTGATGAACTACTTATAGTGTTTAATTATGCACATTCTTGCATCCCCTGAAAATCAGCACCTAGGGGAATTTTATGCTCTATCTGTGTACTTTTTTGGTAAGATCGCATAAACTACGCAAGATTTGAACATGCAAGTGCCAACAATATTTTTGCATTTGTTAATAATTTTAATGCATTTTATCACCATTGAGATTTCCTCTAGCTTTTTATATAATAAAGAGCACTGCCCTGGCTGTTCAAACATAGAGCCATTCCTTCAGGGTTCAGTATTGAAGTCCCATTTTCTGCAACCAGAGACCCTCAGGAGGATACATTGATTTCAGCAGGGCCTCACATACACTGTCTACATGCACATGCTCTAGACACACGGACCTTCCTCGGGCAGGACTGCTGCCCATCTTCCTCTGCAAGGACTTCTAGGGACATAAGAAAGGATACAGCATGTCACACTGTAATATGACACTGCACTTATTTTGACACCACTCAGAGAATTACTGGATGTTGGTTTTTCCAATGACCTTGGACTGGCAGTTTGGAAACTCAAATGAATAATAATTAATATAGGTAGTTTAGAAAGAACATAATTCACGTTCACAGGCTTTGGCAAAAGCTTTAACACACACTACTTCAGGTCAGCTTTGAGTGTCTAATGCTAAAAACTGAAGCTGAGAGAACATAAAAGCTTTTCTCTAGAGCAATGGCGAAATTGAAAATTACTTTTTTTCCCCTTTCTATTTTCATTACCAAGCTGAAGGGGAAACTGAGGCAGTATCAAAAGTGACTACAGAACTTGGGTGGGCAGTAGTCAATGGCTTGATGGCCCAGTTGGTTTTGTTCTCAGTCCTGCTGGTGAGGGGAAACTGTATGAGACCCTGAAGACAAAAGAGGCTCAGAAAAGCTGGTTAATATTCAGAGATCATCTCCATGAAGTTCAATATATGTTCATCCCAATGAACAGGAAGTTATACAAAAATGCCAGGAGGCCTGTGTGGAGGAGCAAGGAGCTTCTGGCCACACTGAAACATGAAGTGGAAGCATATAGAGTGTGAGAGTAAGCATGGATAAACTAGGGGGAATGCAGAAACGTTGTCCAGGCATCCAGAGATGAAGCTGGGAAAGCTATAGCCCAAATGGAAGGGCTTCTGTAAATACATAGAAGAGAAAAGGAAGACAAGGGATAACGTAGGCCCATTGCTGAGCAAGATGGGGGACCTGGTTAGAGAGGACATGGAAAAAGCTGAGGTACTGGATGTCATATTTGCCTCAGTCTTTACTAGCATGACTGGCCTTTAGGAATCCCAGGTCTCAGAGAGCAGGGAAAAGGCTGGAGCAAGGAAGATGTACCCTTGGTGGAAGAGGGTCAGATCAGAGACCACTTAGGAAAACTGGACATATGTAAGTCTGTGAAATGTGGTGGGATGCACTCATGAGTGCTCAGAGACCAGTCAGATGTCATTGTGAGGCCACTTTTCATAACTGATTGATCATGGTAGCTGAGACAGGCTATTGAAGAGTAGAGGAAAGCAAATATTATTCCTATCTTCAAGAAGGGCAAGAAGGAGGATCCAGGTAACTACAGACTTGTCAGCCTCAGAATGATCTCTGCAAAGGTGGTGGAGCAACTAATCCTGAAAACATTTCCAGATATGTTAAGGACAAGAAAATCAGCATGGTTTCGCCAGGGGAAAGTCATGCTTGACCAGCTTGATAAACTGAATAAATTGATAAAAATGAATTGATTGACCTGGTAGATGAGGCATGAGCAGTAGATTGTGTCCAACTATCTGGGTGCCCAGCTGGCTTAGCAGGTCCTTCACTGCTGCATGGGCACAAACTGAAATGCAGGATGTTCCTTCTGAACAGCAGGAAACCCTTTTTACTGTGAGGATGACTGAGTGCTGGCAAAGGTTTCCCAGAGAGGTTGTGAGGTCTCCATCCTTGCCGATATTTGAAACACATCTGGCCACTATCATGGGCAACTTGGTCTAGCTGGCCTTGTTTGAGCAGGGGGGTTGAACAAGATGATCTCCAGAGATCCCTTCCAACTTCAACCATTCTGTGATTCTATAATTCTGTGAACATGCAGCTTTTGGAAACTTGTGAGTGGAAAGAGTAAACAGACAGCTATGATCCAGAGCTCCTGCCTTTATACATTGTGGCACAAAATAACTGGAGCTTTCTATGGAACACAGAAGTTTTGCTCTATAAGCAGTGGCATTGATAGCCTCACCATCAAAATTAGCTTCTGCTTAGGCATTACCATACTTCTACCTGGGACTTTCTGTATAAGTATTTGCTTGTATGCTCTTTGTAGTCAGACTGTTGACTCTAAAAAGCACCAGATCTATTCTACATGGATGACACAGTCATCAGTTGCTCTGCATGAGTGCAGAGGATATCTTCAGGTTTTCAAGATCTGGGTTGTAGCTCAGTCAGAGGAACAGGTCTGTCTAGATCCCAGGAAATCCTGAAAAGATGTAACAGACCTATCAAATTCCCACCCCCCAAAAAAAATAATTACCCTCAGTTTTCATTTTGTAGTTACATTTAATGCAGTAAAAACAAATAATTGAGCTAATAATTTAACTTGTCATCTCTGGCCCATGTGACCTCTGTGAAGTCTTAAAAAGTCAGTTTATGTCAAGGATGCAGTTGTTTCTGTCAGGTCCTACTGCAGTGTACTTATAAGAACTGGAGGAACCCATAAACAACTAGAAGAAGTCAACAGGCATAGAAATGCTATCTTGCTCCTTATATAACCATGTAGGATACATTTAAATTTTATTATCCTTTGGGAGTGATAATATAAGTTAGTAGTGTCTTCAGAGTTAGTCATGTCATCATCCTAAACATATGGCAACAACAACAAAAAAAAAACAGTGGCATCTACTGTCTTCTGTAGTCAAAGTAACAACATTCTCTCTCTCCTTTTGATAAACTATAGGGCAAATATTTCAGTTGTATTCCAGTCCGATGTATTTCCACATGTGAAATTCCTGTTTTCTTTTGTGGAGCATTTGCAATACCAAATCTTAAAAAACATTCACTGAGCAGGGCTGAAGTGAATATCAGTAAAGTTTGTTTTGCAGCTCTCTGGGCTATTTCCCCCTCCCCTTATTTTTAACACAAGGTTCATCAAATCATGATTCTGTCTTTGAAAAAATTATAATCTTTTACAGTCAACATAAGGTTATAATTTTTATCTGGCTGTGTGCATCATGTGTTCATATTTGTACATAAAATTTGTCAGATACAACAATGTAATAAAGGACATCCTCTTTCTTTCATGTCAAGCTGATTTCTTAGGCCAGCAAGTAACAAGTGTGGTTTAGAAAGTTGAGAAAACAATAATATATGCTACCTCTCTGGCTCTTATAAACACCCTTTCTCTTCCACATCTTCACGCATAAGTAGATGAATATATACAATTGTAAGTAAGTTCTTTCTTTGATTTTTTTTTTTTTTTTTTAAATGCCCACTTTGGTATCTCTAACAACCAAGGTATTATTAACTTCTGAGGAAAAAGTCTGCATGACTTCTTCCATCAAGGAGATATACTCTAATTCTCATTCAGCACTTTTCTTGTGTTCATTGATAGTACTTTTCAATACACATTTTCAAAGAGAAGGTTTTGTCTATGCAGTGCAAATGTATGATTCTGAAATTCAGTGCTGGTAAGTGTCTACTGATAGATCTTGAAACCAAATTAAGCCAAATTGTATCTTTTTCTCCTAAAGCATTTTTGCACAAATGGTGAACAAGCTTGTCTCTGCAAGATCTGGCATGTGTCTTGTGTCTCATTTCTCTCCACTGACTGATTGACAGGAAGGTTCCACACCATCCCTGATGATGAACAGCTTTAGTGGTTGCTGGTGTTTTCTTTCCTGCCCAAAGAATTTCAAAATAGACAGATTTTAAGTTACTGGACTGCAGTGTTTGTGCTTACGAAAGGACATACCACTGTTTGATGAAAACTTACACAGTTGGAAGTAAATGACCTCAGGTGGGCAGTGTGTGATGTCAGTCTAGAGAATTAAATGTGGGCAATGCAATTATTTTGGGATAGCTTGCATCCCCCTCCCCCCCTTTTTTTTTTCTGTTTAGATTCTAGTTCTAGATAGAATATCGTATTTTGAAAAGAGACAGTATTTATTGATACTTCTCCCTAGCATGTTCTTGAATGCATGAGGAAATCCTTTCAGCCCTGTATTGAAATCAAACAGTTATTTGTGCAAAGGTTGACAATATTGAAAATATTTGATTTGAATGCCTTAATTTGAAAATAACCTGGAGGCATTTGATAGACTTACTTTTCTTGTAAGCATTTGATTCACAGCTGCTAAAAAAGGTTTCATCACATATGAAACTTGGGGCATCTGCTTTGTCATGTCATGTCATGACAATTGGGTAAGATGCCAGGATGACATGGAATAACATGAAACAATCCATCCAGCTGCACAGAAGTTAAGTGTTTCTCATGTGCATAACAGTATCCACAGAACAGAAAAATCTGTACAGACCATGAAGCAGATGTTATCTCATTCCCCTTCTTCTTGAATGCCCATAGGTGCAAAAAGCCTGTGGCTCTCCAGATTCTACAAGCACTTGTACAGCAGCATTTTCAAAAGGAGAAACAGCTCTGCAATGACCAGCTGGAGTTTCTATTGTTCTCCACTGAGAGTAAGTGGAAAATGGGGGCAGAGTTTATAGCTTTTCCTTTCTCCTTACAAGTGTGCATGTTATTTTACAATACTCCCTTTGTAGGGACAGTAATCTCTTCCATTTTTGTGCTCATAAAATGACAGTTCTTTTCAGTCCATAAATCAGTCTTGAAGCGTTCTCATGTGCTGTATCATTATATGAAGTTTTTGCACACGAGAGCTTTATTAACTAAGGCTGAAGAAACAGGGCAAACAGTAAGCTGGAAATGTCTGAATTCCTTAAAAAGAGCTGCTTAAAATTTTTGAAGAATAATTTGAACCCCTGAGACAACTTGAATTTACTTCATGTCATTTGTGTAGCTACCAAATGCTGTACAGAAGCACGCTTTTGCAATGTAACCAACTTTTTGCAATGTAGAGGAGACCGTTCATGATGAGTATAAAAGCAGTTGTTCAGTAACGAGTTGCAAGCACAAGTTGAGAGAACAGGATGGATAATGTGTCAGTTAATGCCTGATGACAAATTAAGGTCATGTTGGCATAGCATGAACGTTAAGCACCTTGTGACGGTTGTGCTGGGACAAAGGTTTGTCTTGGTTGCTGAAGTAAACTGCTATAATAAAGCAGTTCTGCACCAGGCCTACTCCTTGGTTGCTGCTTTGCACTCAGGATGTATCTAGTTTTTAGAGAGCCTTTGTTGTTTGCCTAATGAAGATCTTTGGTATATTTCACACTTAAAAGTGCTAGACACAAAGTTAACTAGTTCTTTTTCCTTTGCTTTGTCATTTTGCCAAAACTGCTTAAATGGGAATGAATACACAGTAGCACATATAGCATATGCACATGAGCAGAAAATGGACTTGAAGCTGTACTCTTAGGGCCTTCTTTTCAGAATACTCAGGTAAATCACTGGACAACTTAAAGAACTTCTTAAAAAAAAAATCTCAAAACTTTCAAGTCATCAAAAGTGTGGAGGTACCCTGTAGACTATGATATTCACATGCTTAACAGTATTAGACATGTGAAGAGATTCATCCCCCAAACTCCCTATGAACCACAGAGTTTTCATCTAAATTTTATAGGCGATAAATTGAGACAGATGTGGTCTAAATTATTTGCTCGGGTTCACATTGGAATCCATAGCAGCACAAGATGCTGAACACTGTTCTATCACAGCCTTCCTATCTCAGGGATTGCACTTCCACTTCTTGAAGATGCTTTTTATTAGCTTTGCACATATGCATTAACTAGGAGAAGTTTGGAGACATCAGGAGCTCTCTGGTTTGCTTCTTCAGAAAATCATTGACAGGCATGTTGAACTTCTCTTCTTTTATACAGCTTCAGTGGTTTCTCTGCTGTTTGACAGCAGCTGACAGAGCCAACCCACAGTGCTAGTCTTAACTCAGGTTTAAATTAGGAAAAGAGAAAGCTTTTTTCTCATACCTTCCATCTGGAATTATAGTGTAGTCCAATTGTAATGTGCTTGCTTTTCCTTCAAGTATATTATGGAGTTTACTCACAGCCACTTTTTTCTACCTTTGTATAGAATACATGTAGACATAGTACAGATTGGTGCATTTATGCTAAGCATCAACATTTTGTGGCCAAACTGGCTGCTTCTTGTCAAACCTACTATTTCTGATACATTTGAAAACCATCTTTTTAAGTAACTCTTCCTCTGTCTGCTTAGTTTATTCCAAACCACCGGTTATTTCCCACAACCTACCTCTTCCAATGCTACTTGGTCAGATAGGTTCCTTTGTTACACATACATAGTTCTCATTATGTTATCTGGATTTCTGTTACAAGTCTTGGAGTGATCGTCCCTGGATATTTTCCCTGTAACAAAGTAAGTTATAATTGTATGTGACATTTCAATGGGGAGGTGGAGTGTTACAGATAAAAATTAAGATATACTTTCAGAGTTCAACAAGAAAGCTAGCACAACTCCTTCCTCATTGTGTCTGCCACTAATCTGAAATGGTAGGCCTGAAAATATAAAGACAAACAAACCAGGAAGCGACTAGGTTCAGACAATCCATAATTCCTTCAACCATTACCCATGGAATAAAGAGATATCTCTTGGCAAAAAGCCTTCTGGATTAGGATGCATACTTTTTAAACACTGATTCTGAATGTGTGTTCACATCAAAAGCTTTCTAAACACTGAACTCCCTTGTTTATTTTTTCTATTTCTGTTATATTATGTACCTATTTCTTTAAGTTACATAGGATAGCCATACAAGAATTGCAGAACCCTAGCAGAGTAACATATTGAAGCATATTTTCATTTTAGGAAAAATATGAAAACACTTGTAATTGGAGTAATTTTCCTTCATAGTCTGCTAATAAAAGTATTATAGGCTCCCTTTTGTCTTTTATAGTGTTTTGCTAGATGCCCCAGGATTACTTTTGTTTGTAGTCAATGTTTAATAGATTGCTTCTCTATTGAACCAATTTTCCTTGCTATTGCTGAACTATGAAAACTGCTCATTTAAGAAAAATACCCACCATTTTACTGTAAACTATTTTATTTTCTCTTTATTTAACAGGTAACATGGATTTAAAATGAGGATTGTAGGCTGTCCAGAAAAGTAGTTGAGCCACCATCCCTGGAGGTATTTAAAAGATTTAGGTGTGGCACTTATGGACATGGTTTAGTTGTGAACTTGCCAGTGTTAGGTGTCTGGTTGGACTCAATGATGTTAAAGGTCTTTTCCAACCTAAATGATTCTATGATTACTGCAAGTAATAACATTATTTGACTGTGAACATGAATATTACTGTCATTGTCCTGGTTTGAGTTAGGACAGAACCAATTAAATTCAGGGATTTCACTTTTCAGCTACGTTTGTTCTAAGTGACTGAACTTTCTGAAGTTAACAGCATGTTTCTGTAGACTGTCTGCTTCTAGCAGTGGTAACACCTGATGTTTGTGGTTACTACTAAGGACTTGCTCCTATGAAAACCAAGGTCACTGCTAAATCTTGTGTACCATGTTAGGGGTGCAGAAAATAAAAGGCCAGACCTGTGGGGAGGAGCAGACAGGACAGGTGACCATCCCATATATGTCATTTTTGGTATAAGGCTGAAGGATCACAACGGTCAAGCTCTCTTCTTCAGCTGCCGTTGTCTGGGGAAGACTCTGTTCTGCCTTTGATTGCAATCCGTGTGTTCCTGAATCTAGTTCCAGAATCCAGCTCCTGAGTCCAGTTCCCATCTGCTGCCGAGTCCACTCTGGGACTTCCCCAGTGGTGCCTGCCAACAGTATTAGTGTTGACACTCATGTAATTGCCATCAGGGGGGTTGGGTTAAAAATTGGTTTTGTATATATTCCATTTTATTATTATTTTCTTTCCCAATCCATATATCTCTCTCCCTTATTCCCTTTTTCTTCCCCTTCTGGAAAGTGATAAGGGATAATAGAGAGCATCTGTCATTTGTCTAGTGGCCAGGCCAACCCTTGACAGTCATGCAGGGATTTCCAGCCCAAAGTGATGTGCTAGAAATAAACCCAAAAGTTTTCTGTAGAAGTAGTAAAGAACATCTATAGTAAAAGTAAAGTTTTCATTCCTAATGTTGCAGAAGACAGGAACTGGTGAGGATACTATCATTTCATAATGATCACCCTTCTTATTCCATAGAACATGGAAGTAGATGAGGTCATGCACCACAGTACAACTCCACAAAGGCTATCGGTGTGTTGTAGGGATACTGCTGAGTTTATACCTCAGACCTTTTGATCAGTAAAATACAGAGGCATTTCAAAACATCTTTACTAATCTCTGTCACTGAAATGCAGTTGTTTCTAGGTTTAACTGGAAAAAGTAGCTGCTAAGTGCTGCACAAAGATAGGGTGGACCAGAATATTGTGGTATCAATCTGATAGACAATTTGATCAAATTTTTATTTAAAATTTGTCCCAAACAGAACTGTGTGCTAATATTTCTTCTGCTTTTTGGTGTACGTGGTGCATACATCGCAGCTAGCTGTGTATACATCCCTACAAGGACTGGTGTAATTCTATGCTACTGCAAAGTGGTTTTGCTTTTTTGTTTTGGTTTGGTTTTTTACTTTATACATGGCTTGGATAGACTTTGATTTTACATTTCAAGATGTTTAGCATCTCTGGATCTGCACTATCCCTTGTGGGTGCAGAATTTGCTTGTGGAAAGGTACAAAACTAATCTAGATTTTGTCCAAAGAAAGCTATTTTTTTTTGACTAAGTGCTCCAAAGTGCTAAGTGTATGTCAAAATGCTTCCTCTGATTTGCCAGACTTAATCCATAGAATCCATGTGTACTCAGTACTTGCTTGATCCAGGACTTGTGAAATAACAGAAGTTTGATCCTCTAATTAGCTGGTTGTCGTAACATGACATCAACTCCTGAATTTAGAGCACAGATGACTGAGAACTGTTAAGATGTATCTTAATAATATATGGAAAATACTGCAAGAGTAGCCATAGCATAATGTTCTCAAATTGTGAGTTTGCTGAAGAGTGATTATAAATACCTGCAAAACACTTTGGGAGTAAGTTTTCCTGGCAAGAACTGAGGTTTACCTTTGAAGTTCACCTCAGAGGGATGTAAGTGGAGATACACACCTGAAAGAGGTGTCTAAATTCAACGTGATAGGTCTGCAGCACAACCGAAAAAACATAGAATGGTGCAAACGCAGCCACAATGAAACTATTAAAATGTACAGAACGGAGTAAAAGTTTTTTAACCTTTGATTGTCTAAAAATAAAGACATGCAAAATGCATTAGTGATAATTTATTAAAAATATATTCTATTTTTCAGTAAAATAAATTACATATTCTGCTGAAACTAGTGGAGAGAGTTCTTGAGAAAGAAAAATTATAACAAAATGGAAAATATTTAATTTAATGTTTGCTGACTTTTTATTATATCATAACCCTAATACTTGATGTTTAAGGTTGCCTATGTTCTGTTGGGTAAAAAAAAAATAAAAAGCTGAGCACATTAATGCTATAAAAGAAAATGTGTAATTTAAATTAGGAATAGGTATTTTCTTCAGGAAAAAACTTTAAGCAGTTTCCCATATTTTGTCAGGTAGCAAGCCACTCTTAACTCTCAATTTTTTTTTTCATTATTATGCTCTCTTGATCAAAATTTTAACTGGTAACACAATAAACATAACCTCACAATATAGTTCTGAAGTGCAGCTGTGGATCTAAGCATGTAGATCACTTAGCATGGCTTTGCAATCATAATTTTAAATTCAAACCCTATTTTTTCCTTTAATACTGCATTCCTCAAGTTCTTTCTAGTGGAATACACCACTGTTCATTTGTAGATGCCTTCATCTTCACTTTCCAGAAAATCACATTGTCTATGTATGAGCAATTCTGAAAATTTCAGACTACAGAATTTAAATAGTTCTATGGGAAGATGTCTGTCCAATTACATTAGGGCCAAGGCTTTACTAAAACCATCTGCAAAATCCAGCAACTATGCAGACCACTAAATATCCAAACGGTGTTCAGAACTGGGTCAAACTTGCTGTTATTTTCTTAATTATTCTACAGAAATAAAGTAACTAAACAAGCTGAAAATTGTGTTAAAAGGAAAATTGCATGTGATGGCTTCAGGCTCTCACTGGGCAAAACTGATTCTTGAAGAAAAAAGTGTGTGCGTTAGAAATTTCTACACTGCAAAATACTACATTAAACCAGGGGAGAAGTTACACTTGCAACCAAAAGTGAAGGGAGCATATAGCTGACATTTCAACATCCCAAGCAAAATTTCCTTCTAAACATTTGAATCTAAAAGAAGTGAAAAGGCAGATGAAAAGAAAATCCATGATCAATAACATTGGAAAATTGATATTAAAACAGCACTCTAGAGTTCTTTGAAAAGACCCATAGGTCCTAGAACATTAAAGGATATGATATTAGTAGAGCTCTTTGCAGTCTTCCTTGGCTATATAGTTCCTTGAGGATCCTGCTTTACTGTGTGACTTAGCTGAAAATGAACATCAGTGCTCCTTTCTCTGTGCTAGGATCATATTTAGAGGAATTTTCAGTGTCAAGAGTTAAAAAGAAGATAAATGTTTTCTGTTCTTGATCAATAACTACAATACAAATGAAAGGGTAAATACTGTAAATTAAGAGCTATGACAGTTGCTGACGTATAAGAGATCAAATGAAAGAAGTAATATCAAATGTAACTCAGTAAGAAAAAACAAAATGCATCCTGTGAATGTAAACAGATATGATCGATCAATCATTTATGGTGCCGCTTGGTCTTCCTGAGGTTGTGGTTCTAGCAAGGTCAACAACTAGATCCAAGGGCCCTGATTATGAAGCCTAGGTATCCCGTTTCATTGCAGTACCTCCAATATGGATTGTAAAACACCTTGTTCTAACCATATGGAAGGTGGTCCCCACCGGTTTGTTCCTTTATAGGATTTTCCACTGGGCACTCAGATGAGTGAAATACGTCTAGATTTTACTCAGTCAGATTCTAACGGTTGGAAATCCTGTTTACACTATTTAATTTAGTAACACTATTTTTATAACCTCTGCACACCTCAAAGTTTCTGCTTTGGATGAAAAGATAATATACAATTACATAGATTGTTTGCATCTGGAGTATTGCTGAAAGGAAAATGAGTATAACTCAAATGAATATAGCTTGAAAAACTGTGAAGAGTACTGTGCTACATGTCAGCTTTGAATAATTTGTTACCAGTCCCTTTAAACTTGTCTAACTATATGATAGATCAGGCCTGTGGAAACAAGGATGAAATGGTCATATTTAAGAATTTTTAGAAGTAATTTCCTATTTCTCTTTCATGTAGTTTATTTTTATTTTTGTACACAACAACATTAATAAAATTGAACTTCTTAGAGACTGTATTTTGAATATGGAATTGAAAACAAGAATAAACTTGCATGCACAAAATTAGTGCACTAAATGTGCAAACTGCATGCACTTTCTCAGTAAAATATGTTTTCTAGAGTATGACTAAGCAAAAATGTCCAAACATCGAAGGAAGCAGAAAGCTTAGAAAATCATAAATTCCCAGTTCGTTTTCATCTTTAGTCCAAGTGTCTCATTAAGAATAAGCTTAATTTGAGAAACCCTAGCATGTCATTGTCACAAAACACTCTTCCTTCAATAAGACAGCAAAATTTTTTTGTTGTTGTCGTTTTTTAGAAAGTGAATTTGCCAGAAAAAGAGGAGCTTTTCAAGTACCTCAGGTTTTTTTTTCCCCCACAAAAAAGCACTTGTATTTTATTTAAGAATGACTTTCTGGTCACAAGAAAAAAAACAAGGTCAAACGATTATGATTTTAGTATAAAATTTAATGAGAAAATGCCCATAACTTGTGTCCAGCTTTGCTAATCTGTTCTAAACGGGGGCAAGCAATCGGGTTGAGGAGTCAGTCACAGTTTCTGGTTGTCTGGACAAGGGGAAGGCATCTCCGAGACGTTGTCCCCAGGACCATGGACAGTTCCACGGCTGGCAGGGCCCCGGGAGTGTGGCGGCACGTGGGAACCCCGCGGGGACAGCTCGCGTCTTGGTCCTTCTAGTTATACACCCATGTCCACAATGAGCGACTCATCTTGTGTCTCATTATTAGATAGTAGAAATTTTCTGTTCAATAGTTAACCAAAAACGACATCTGGTTTGTGCTCCCTTTCCTCAGATTGTAATTTATCTTCCAGTTATTAATTTCTGTTATCTCTCCACATAAAAAAAAAAAAAAACAAAAAACCGACAAAACAAAAAAAAAAACCCAAAACAAAAAAAAAAAAAAAAACAAACAAAAAAAACCAAAAACCAGACAAACAAAAAACAATACCACAAACAACTTTCTGATACTTCAGTGTGTCTAATGTCACTTCAGTTCTTTGGCATCTTCCTGTTTCTACACTGTGTTGCTCTGATAGTTGTTGGACGCTAGGCTGTCTTTCCTGTCCTCATAATCCTCCTGGCTACTGTGCTCCCCACCTATCCATCAGTAGGCTGAAAACACTTCATACAGAAAGCTCACAGAAATTCATACACTCTATTTTCCTCCTTTATTTGCCATAAATATAAATGATTCTCCCAACACATTTGTTTCGACTAATCTCTCCCTGAATGTTCTCTCCACTACCTTGAAATAGCCTATAAATGATTATTTTAATTTTGTAACTTGAAATACTGCTATTACTGTTACCAAACATTCTCTGTCCCAACAAAGGAGTTAACAGGCATCAAGATGCCTTATTTTTTGGGACAAAGAGGTGAAAAAAGCTTGAATACCTTTCAAAGCACAATGTTGCAACAAATGAGGAAAAAAATGTGTGGAAGTCTGTTTCTAGACATTTTCATCTGTCCTAAAGAAGATAATAAAAAAATCTGAAACTATAATGGAACTGGTTCTTGTTGATGGCCTTATCTCAAGGTCTACTGCATGGTATGATTGTGCCTTGAAGGGATAGTACCAGTAGGGGGACAGGTGAGAGAGAAAAACTAAGCTAAACCAGATTAAAAGGAAAAAAAAAAGGGAATTTTGTTCTTCACAGAATTGTTAGCACAGCTTTCTGAAACTCTGTAGAGGTTATCACATTTTAAAAGCCACCCTGCTCTTCACAAAGGGCTGGACAGAGAGAAAAACCCTATATCCCAATTTTAGAGGATATAACACTATATCTTTTATAGTCTGACTTATTTATAAGAGAAGTGGGATGTCCTCTGCCAGCTCATGTTAAAGCCTAATTTTTGAGGCAGTTTAAGTTCTGAATTCTTCCACACTAAGGAAGATAAGGAGTTTACATAAACTTGACTACAGCTGTCAGAATTACCCAATCCAGACAAATGTTTAAGCACACATAGTAGTAGCGCACATGCTCAGTGGAGTCAGGACCTACACAGGTTTTCACATTTTTATATTTATATATTGATGAAGTCTGAAATACAATGCTAATCTGAAAATGTCCAGGTAGCAGAAGATTTTACTCTGTTTTATATCTATATTCCACAGGTGTTGGTGGGTGTGTTTCCCTGCTAGTAGTGGCAAACTGGAGCATGACAAACTACAACAATGGCCATGTTTTAGATCATGTTGACAAAATCTTTGAAGGTAAGACCAGTGAACAGAATAAAACTTCTTTTCTTGTAGCAGATACATATACTTTCATTTTGGAAATAAGCTGCAAAGTAAATTAACTATTTTACGTAGGACGTATTATGTGGCAGATTTGTTTGTTTTCCCATATAGAACATGTTTACTTTGCAATTGCAATTTAAATTTTTTTCCGGGAATTAAATTCAGTTTGATTTACTGTGTGACCACATCAACTCAACATTTTTTTCAGATATAAATAGCAGTTATTTCACAGAGACATTTAATGAAAACACTACAGATATTTAGAAGTATGTTAAAATGCTTAAATGTTCATGAAGAAAGTATATATCAAGTAATACAATCTAGTCCTTGTATGTCATGATTAATTATTCATTACAAAAATTAATAAGATTTTTCACCTTTTTCATCTGTCTATGAAGTTTCCTGTTGCAATCACATGTCATAAACTGTAAGTGTTATATGACTAGTTTTTTAACCAGCTTTCAACTGAGAAGTTTCATAACTGCAAACTATCCTGTGGCTGGAGGGAGGGTTGTCCCTTTCCTATCTGAAGGAAGAACAACATCATTTTAGAGAGGGAGAGGAGAGGTCAGGAAAAATTTGGTTTTATCCATGTCAAACACAACTGGTGGTGAGAAACTGAGGTCAAGTCAGAAGCTGTTATAGAAAATGGGAATATTGCTCCAGGTTAACATTGTTTTAGACTTTCACTAATACGTCACTGGGAAAACAGCTCAATCACCCTACATGCCAGATGAGTTGTTCAAAGTATGTTCTGAAGCATAAGGGAGACACAGACAGAGGGGTGTGACACTGATTTTACAAAGAGAGAGAAATAATTAGGACTGAAGGCCAAATTTTCAATCTTATGGAGCCACAATTTTTAATTGTCTGGGAAACAGGTAGGATGATAAAAATGGCTGTGGATTATAGCAATCTGTTTCTTTTTAAGTGCATCTGTATGTAGCAGTATGGATATAAACACTCCTCAGTAAAGCCATGTCAAACCGTGTAGAGGTAGGCACCTCCAAACACTGTCTGAAATCAGCAAAACCATTCATCTTCAGGACTAGCCATATAGCTAGTGAGGGTAGCAGTGTGTGCTGGGCCACTTGAAAAGAGATGGAGAACACAGTCAGATCCAGGAAAGGTCACTGTGCAGATTCTTCTCTGAAACTGCTACAGCTCTTAGCATGTATATTCACCAACAGAATTTGTCAGAAGGATCAACTTAAAGAAATGGACATTTCTACTTCCAGACCACTGTCTGCTGGATCCTCACTTAAAAACTGATGTCTGGTTAACTTCACAAGCTATATTAAGTGTCAGCAGTGGTGTTCAGTAGTCTCCATGGGATATGCCTAATTAGCACTATACACATACATTGTGGGGAGTGCAACAGTTCATGCACCTCTTTGTGATTTGTAGTGTCTTACAAAAATAATAATGACTTTCTTAAATCCCAATAATAAGAAGAAACATAACTAAGTTTGCAGTGATGAATATGTCAACAGTAGCAATTAGATTTTCTTTTTCAAAGTATTATTATTATATAGCAGTGTAAGCTGTCAGAACTCCCAGTGGTCTGGTATTGTCCTTTGTGATAGAATTTTTTAACTGAAAATGCTGAGGTGATACACGGTTTCACAGTATGGCTGTGGGGAATCACTGACCTGTGCTGCAGTACTAAGTCTGGCTATTCTTGTATCCAGACTGGGTAAATGTGGATGGACTTCGTCATCTGCTCTTCTTTTTTTTTTTTCCATGGAAAAAGCCCATTTTCCCCATTCTTCCTCCCCATTTCTTTTCTTTACCAAAAATATCTTGCAAAATTACATCTTCTAATGACATTTTAAGTAAAGATGAAGTACAGAATCTAAGTCCTAAAATAAGAGCTTGCTATTAAAAAGGTAAAAACCAAACTCAGACTCTAAGCTGCATCAAAATCCTGCATTGATAGCAGGTCTTTTCAGTCCTTTTTTTTTAGTAGTCTTTATAAGTGTCAGTGATATTGAGGTATTCTCATTAACATTTTAACCAATCATGTTTTCATAGGCCTGATCTCTTACAAACACTAAAATCAAAAAGATCTTTTTTCACCTTTTTAAGTGGATATCATAACAGTGGAAGTTTAGCCCTTAGGCCTTTTTTCCTCCTTTATTTTTTTTAATATTCCCTATAAGTAATACTGGTTTGTTCTATGCTTATAATTGTTCATGCTTTTCTAGAATTGAATTTGTACTTTCTGGAAAGCAATATTTTAAATTAAGTGGCTATAGTGAAGTGGGCAAAGAAAATTAGATAAGAAAAATAATCTGTACATAAAAAGAAAAGAAAAGTCACATATTCCCTTAATAACCTGCCTACTTTCCTGAGACCTGTGTTAAAATCATGAAAGTTGGTAATGCTGTACTGGATCCCTGAGTGAAAAGTAACAGGCTCTTCAGGGAACACTGTTACTGTGCAGTGGGTAGTTACAGGGTTTGTTGGTGATGATTGTATGTGCAAGTAATGCGACTGGGAATGAAAATGTTCCCTTTCATGGCTGTGGCATTTCAAGGTTCCTGTTTGGACTATTTGTCTCTGTTTTGTCTGTGAAATTGTTGAGACTAATAAATAAAGAGCACCATATTTTTTTTTTTCCTCACAACCAGCATACTGGATTGTTTGTAGATACCTTGTATGCAGTTACATATAGAAACTATCAAGAACTAAGCACTCACTTCATAAGATAAAGTAAGCAGATTCTGTCCAAATATTCACTGTCTGCCAGGTCAGGAGAATTCTCCCTTTCAACAAATTTGATCAAGTCCAACAAGCTGTGTACAACCTTTGGGCAGATTTTGCAGTTGATAAAAAGAAATACGTATGTGTGGCACTTAGTGAGATGAAGGTATTTCTAGCAGCCTACATTGTAGGAAGTCACTGGCACGACTTCAGAGAAGAATGCTGTTCCTCTCTTACACAATTTTTCCTGTCTTCAAAATGCATAAGCAAACAGCAACAGAAGAGAAGTAAGGAAATAAGAACATCAGCTAGGATCTATAGCCAGGTTTTGGTAAAACTAGGTTTGATTCTTCTTCATGGAAATGAAAAATGGCATGCTAAAGGTAATTATTTTGCTTGGATTTGAGGTCAAAACAGGAGCGTCGTTTCATCTGTTCCATGATGCCTATTTTCTGGCCCCAAGCAGACACAATGCTGACTGCCTCAGCAGGCCAGGACAGCAGAGCCAGACTGTGCTGGGTTAACAGCTCCTCACTGGAAGGTTACTGCCTAGAAAAACAGGACATGGGTAAACTGCCTTTGCATTCTGGCAAGTACTTAAGTTCTGAAACAGCTCACTGGGGACTGCTGTTGACAGTCAAGTGCAAGTCAGAACAGCCCTGAGGTTGGGCCTTAATGTTCCAAGATGCGTAACGTTGGGGTGTATAATGGTATTACAAAGTCTTCGTGGTTCTCCTTACCCTTAGATTCTGTGCCCATACGATACTGTGTTTTGGATTTGTAACTAAAACAGTGTTTTGGCTATTGCTGAGTAGTTCTGGAATAGCATTGACATTTTTTCTTTTTTCTTTTTCTTTTTTTTTTCCCCTTTCTTTTTCCCGTGCTGCCTCCCTCAGTGAGTAAGCTGGGGATAGGCAAGATGCTGGGTGTGCCTCCTGAGGCCTCCCAAGAGGCTGGGAGGAGACACACGACCCCAGTGACCAAAGGGATATGCCAGACCATATAAGGTCATGTTCAACAATAAAAGCTGGGGTTGAGGAGGAAGAGGGGATATTTGGAGTCATGGCTTGATGAAGCCCTGCTTTCCAGGAATGGCCAAACATCTGCCTCATCTTCATATCTGAAGATTTCAAGTGAGACTTGGGGCACACTCCTGTTTATAATCAAACCATAAGATCTGACGAGAAATGAAATCTGTATATCTACAGTGCCTGTTTTATGTGGCCTAAATCATGTAACTAAAACAGAAGCATTTTTAAACAATGGGTTTTGCCAAGTTCATTGATTTACACATACCTCTCCTTTGGAGCATTTTTCTTCTGAGTGGGCAGAATTGTGCCTTATTAAGTCAGGCCTGATTTTGGGGAACTGCAGGGAAGTACTACCACTTGAGGAGTTTGTCTCTGAGGACAGCTTGGGGAAGAACATGAGCCATGGAGCCATATGAAAGGTAAAGAAGGCTTTCTGTGGGCTGGTGAGAATCAAAATAGTTAGCCAGAAGCCCTGAATAGTGGTGACCATTTATGCCAATGCTATGTCAACTTTTTATGCTGCCAATTAGGCATCTCTTTCTTCTGCTTAGACCTATCTGAAGTGGAGAGAAGGGCATGGCTGTAAATTAATTTCAGTCCTTCCCCTTTTGAATGATCAATGACCTAAGAGTTGAGCACACAAAGGCAAAGGTTTGTAACGGAGCAACAAACAGAGCTCTTTAAACTCCTTTGGAAATCCCATAATTAGTCTGCATATATAAAATCACTTTAAAATAGCATTGCATACAATCTGTAATTTTGGAAACAAAGGAGATTTAGACAAAGCCATCACCATTAAAACACAGATTTTTGCTTTTATTTTAGTGAAAACATCAAATAGAGAAGTAAATTTGTGCACATTTTGACACAAAGCAAGTGCATGCTAAATGTTCTTGTTCCAGTTCTATCTCAGCTGAGCTCAGCAGTGTGTATGGCCCTCCACCAGAATGTCTCACAACCCTGCACAATCTCTTTACAAAGAGATTATTTGTAATCTCAAAATATGCTTATAGACCATCTTGGCAAAACAAACATGCTCCCGGTGGTATGTAACATTGCCCAGCATTAAGGGACTGTGATAAAGGAATATACATTCTGCATATTTTCTTGCTGACCACATCATAACGTTTACCAAGCACATCTGGCTTCTGTCAAATCTTGGAAAACAGCAGCCTAGAAGGTTGGCTGTAATTACAACAGGGACCACGAAAACCAACTTTGGGGAAAGTTAAGAGAATAATGGCAGGTCCGTTTCCATGTTTTCAGCATGAGGCCACAATCTTTTAATCACCCCAATGATTCAGTTAGTTTTGCTAATGCTTTCAAGAATACAAGGGTAAGCAAGAACTCCCAGTGGTCTCAGGCCTGCCACCATCAGCATGGCTTGGACAGCAGTGGCACTTGCCAACTTGCCTACCTTCTCTTCCAGAAATTCTCTACATCTGAAAGGCTAGCAGAAAAGAATGGCTGGGATTAACAGAAATTGGCTAGCAAAACCTAACGTTTCATCAGTCTCAGTGATTACTTTTCAAATTGGAAACAAACTGGCTCCTTGTTTTGGGCAAGTTTAAAGAAAGCAGGCAACTAGGTATAAGCTGCAGAGGAAAATCCATGGGTAATGTTTCAGTGAGCAGCTCTCCAGAGCTCTGCCCTTCACTGACACCTATAATTATCAAGGTGTATTTTGATATTGGAATGTCAGGTGTCATTGGCAGAACCTGAAACTGTGAAGAGACTGAAGAGCTCTCCATGCATTTTGATTCCTTCCATCTGATCTACACTGCTGTGTTATTATTTCATGGATTCTTTTCTTCTTCAGTACTTAGAAAAACACACAGAATAAGTTAAACCCTGAACACCTCTGTAACAGTCTATCATTTATTGCTTGATTTGAAATGGTAAGAAAAGCATTTGAGGAGTATTAACATTTTCAGAGAATGTTTGTTAAATACACTTTATCCTGGTTAAAACAAAAGTATAGGAAATAGTTTCAGCACATCGGATGACACAAGAGAAGTTTCATTTACCTATTTTCTGATGAGGAGAAACTGTACTGGGCAACAGAATGGACCTCATGGTGAAAGTAACTCAAAATGTTGGAGGAAATTATTGTAGTCTAATGTAGGTCAGAGTGATTTCTGTCCTATTCCTAGAACTCAAAGCCATCTGAGTTGCTGACTATCAATTAATGGTCAGCAAAAGAATGCCATTTAGCTCTTTCTTTTCTTTTCTTTTCTTTTCTTTTCTTTTCTTTTCTTTTCTTTTCTTTTCTTTTCTTTTCTTTTCTTTTCTTTTCTTTTCTTTTCTTTTCTTTTCTTTCTTTTTTCTTTTCTTTTCTTTTCTTTTCTTTTCTTTTCTTTTCTTTTCTTTTCTTTTCTTTTCTTTTCTTTTCTTTTCTTTTCTTTTCTTTTCTTTCTTTTCTCTTTCCTTTCCTTTCCTTTCCTTTCCTTTCCTTTCCTTTCCTTTCCTTTCCTTTCCTTTCCTTTCCTTTCCTTTCCTTTCCTTTCCTTTCCTTTCCTTTCCTTTTTTTTCATTTATTGTCCTAGGAGAGGCATGCTTGCAGTATTGCTGCCCTACACACAACAGACATAGCCAGTAGTACATAGCTGCTCCAACAGAGCACAGAGTGGGTGGGCCAATTAGCCCAAATGTTGTACCATGCTAAGATGTACATCAGCACATGTTTAATGACCTGGCATCTGCAAAGGGCTGTGACAGCATCCCAGCCCAAGCAGAATTACTCTGAATACCTCTAATGCTGTGGTGTATATACCGATTATGAGGAGCTTACACATTTGTAGAATTTGCAGTAGTCCAAAATGTTGCCTATGATCTGGTCTGTATACCTTAGTCCAGATGCAATGGAAAAAAAAGAACCTTCCAAAATATATATAATTTGATGGTATCAAGGTTTTATGTGAACATAAAATTTAATTAAGAGTTGCTAAAAGACCAGCAATGCTCTTGCATTCCTGTTCCTCTATCCTTCCTATGTTCATATTTTCCTCCAGCAAACTCTACCTTTCATGTCTTCTTACTGTGGTGTATTCTTAGTTGTGATGCCTCCAATACCTCTTCGTTGTCTCACTTCTATGCCTTCTGGCACTGTGATACATGGGCTTTCTTCCTAGTGTATTGTGGTGGAATTGACACCAGGAGCTTAAACTTCTAGAACAGGCTCCTCTGCAAGCCCTTCTCTAGTTCTGGAGAAGAGGAGAAATATATCAGGACACTCTTAAATGCTGTATCAAATCACACAAACCAAAGAATTCCAGGCAACCCTGAGGGCACAGCTTTCATCGATGAAGCAGGTCTTTCTGACTCCTTTTACATACTCCAGGAGAAAGCTTGAAGCTAGTTGGCATGTTCTGCTTGCTCTTTAAATAATCCCTGCTCAGACCTAGCAGTGCAGACTGGCAAATGACAAGACCAGGTAACAATAACAAGACAAACAGAACTGTGAAGGGGGTACATTTCAGAGTCCTTTAAGGTTAAACACTTCAACCTCATTTCCTTTTCCCTCCCCCAAATCTGCCAGATGCAGGAAGTCCTCTTCTGCCTGGCATGTCCCTATCTGAGCAACTAACAGGTTACAGGAAGTGGTGACAATTGTTTTGGACTGTGAGAATGCCACTATGTCCATTCTGATTCTATTCTTACCTTATTTCCTTGGCCTGCCAGCATAGGTGACGATTCATAGCACATGAATCCAGGTTCATGGAGCCAGGTTCTCAGAGAGCTGTGGTGAAGCAGTACCACACCAGCTGCTTCTCACTGTGTTTCTAGCCTGTAGCTGCCCTCTTTGTCCACATAAAAGGCCCCAGCTGTCTAAGTCACCACCCTCTTCTACTTTACTTATCTTCCCAAGTGACAGATTATGTTCTTTTCTGGTATGAGATCTATCCAATCTCAAAACACCGTCGTTTCAGGTCTTTCAAAGCGTTAACAAGGAACACCAATGAAATTATTCATTTGTATAATAAATGTAACACTTTTTAATGAAGAACTTACAAGGCATACACAATAACCTGTTTCTAAAATGAAATAACTCTGTTCTTTTAAATTCTCTTTCCTAGCCAAGGCATAACAGGGGTTAGTGCACAGTATAGACTAATTGCCTACATAATTTCATTTTATGAAACAAAGCACTTTAAAAAAATTATAGGGTTATATAAAAGCGTGTGAAACCACTAAATCAGCTTTGTTTCTCAGCCTCATTCAGTAGTGGCTGTGGTTTAGATGTGGTGTGAACTGTAAACATTTTCTTGGGGGAAAAATATGTCATAACTTTCTGCTCAGGTACCCGCCTGTGTGCTGATGATATATTATTCTCTTGTCCTATTATAATGTTCGCTTCCAATTTTTTTTTGCCCCTCTTTCTCTGCAAGAAAAATTGTTTTGTCCTCCTAGCCCCAGTTAGCAAGTGAAGTCCCTCCCCTTCCCCGGCTTGGTGTCTTTCATCCTTGAACCTGTGTTGAGCCAATCATTTTTCTGGCAGGAAAGAAATGAAGAGAGCTCCTTCGGTGCCTCTCTCGGGTCATGAGCCAGAACAGCCGTGGGAGTGCTGTGTGTATTGCTTCACTGGGATCCTCTCTCAAATCCTTGGTGTCAGTAGTGCTAGGCTACAAGGCCAGCCCATAAAAGAAGTTTTACTACTGGCTGAGTAGTAATGTCTTTTTTTTTTTTTTTTCTTCTTTTGCTGTCCCTCAAAATAAACAACAGGAGAGGGAAGAGTAGACAGCAGGAGGCAAAAATACAATGAGAGCTGCTGTTGCTGGGCTGTAACCCTACCTGGATTACTCTGCATCAAAAATACATATCAGCCAGTATATGTTGAGTGGTGGAAGGTTTAGTGTCATGAGACTGTGATGACTTCAGACCCCTTATAAAATGCACAAAACAGAAGTCATTCTGGATATATAACCTTTTCATGGTTAAAGAGAGTGTTTCCTCAGCAGGCAACACACCTGGATGCGAAACAGATCACAAAGGCCTAGATTTAGCTTCAAGATCTTAGCTCTTAAAATACTTCTATCCAGATAGTGCAGAAATAGATTTATTAGGTATATTTGCCCCACATGTTAGGGTGCTCTCCCTTAATTAAAAGCACAGCCAACCCCTGATAGCATCATATTGCTTGGACAAACCAAAATGATATTATCCACTCCAGCTCTTATCCTGGCTGCTTGGTACATAAAGTGGATTAAGAGAGGGAAGGGCAATTTTGAAAAATTGTGGTACAATAGCAAGCTTGTGATCTCACCTGATTGAATCTTATCAGCTGCTTATCACTGGTGCTCTTTCTTTCTTTTTTTCTTTCTTCCTCTCTCTCTGTTTTTAAAACATGTACTAAATCAACAAGGAAAAAAAATCTTACCACACTACTTACTGTAATTGTTTTACCCATCACAACATGCAGATTCAGAAGTAGTGACCTGGGAGGCAGCTAACACTGGAATCTAGAAGTTGCTCAGAGTTATACTTAGCATAAGATCAAGGAAATAACCAAAACACAGAAAATCTGATTATTGTAACATGTCACCCAGTGAGAGGCAGATCTCACGTAATATAAAATCAATCCACCTAAATCTCTTTGTAGCCTAGCTGTTTCTGAGATGGGCAACAAAGCCTTAGTGTGAGACGTGCTGAACTCGCTCTCGGTGTGCATATATCCATGTGGCAAGTGACCTGCCTGCCTCAGAATGGCTAATTCTCTAATCCATACGTATTTCACCTAAATCCATTTTTAAAAGTTTTGGGGTTTCATGTGGATTATTAAAACTGTGGTTTGTAATGCCAGAGCCAATTTCTTGCTCTTGTGGCGAGGCTGCTGCTTGCTGTGCTGCAAATGTCACCAGCGAGCCATTTGTTAGGGCTGCACTGCATGCCGGTTAATCTGTTTACTTATGCAATGGTGGAAATGTGACCTGGCTATTGTGGTGATTAACAGAGTCAAATATCCTCACATTAACTAGTGAGCTGGGCAATCAGGCTGGATTATTGTTACATTCAATTTAAATTACAGTGGCATGACAGGTCCTGAGGTATTTAGTAACGGATTTCACAGCACAGATATGCTTCATGTGTAATGAATAAACTCTGGAGAGCAACAAAAGGAAAAAAGTAAAATAAAAAAGTATTTTATGATCATTGTGAAAAATTTATGGAGTGTAGCTGGCATGAAATTCTATAAAATGAACTGGCTCCAACCAGTCCAACAACAAAGCACACACTTTTCTTCCTGCTGCTTATGAATTATTATTACTGAGTCCTCCTATGTTTACTCATTAGCACTGAACCCTTTGCAAAACTGTGATTCAAAATTGAATTCTTCTTAATTGAAAATACCCCCAGTATGCTGGGAGAAAAAACAGAGGGGGAAAATGGCAGCAGCACCACAATAGGCCAGTTAGCTCTGTGATAGTCAGAGGGGGTGGCTGCTCTGAACTTGAATGTTATTCAGAATTCACAGCCAGATTATACGAAGGAAAAAGCAGGTTTCTTTCAAGTTGTTCTGCACACTGACCCACATATAATTTAAATATTTAGCCACTGGTGTGCTGCTGCAGTGCGTTAGCCCACTAGCACCATAGTGCATTAATCCTGTTCTCTGTACGACTTGCTGACTTTGACCTGTTTTATGCTCTGTGACTGAATAACACACAGCACTTTGCTTGAGGAAAAAAAAAAAACTAAACAAAACACACTATGATCTCAACACACATTGGTTTCAATTAACTTTTAACCATTTGATTGCACTAATTCTAGGCTGTTAGCTAACTATTGCAGAGCTGGTTGTATTGATTTTGAACAGAATAAGCTGAAGCAGAAAACAAAGCATGTGAAGAATGAATTTTCACAAAATAATCTCCCTTCTTTCCATTTGTTTCATTGCTTACTTGCATATATTTTTTTTTCGGAGGCTGTTTTGACATTTATTTTTATACCAAAAAAACCCTCCAAACCTGGTTATCTGAAGTAATAAAAACCATTAGGATTTCACCCAGTATGATTTAGCATTCATTGAAGCTTAAGAGAGTGATGTTATCATATAGAAGTGTTGAAAAATGGCTTATATTTAAAGGCACAGTAAACTGCAAATAACAAGTGTCAGTGCTGAAAAGATTCTGGTTGGTGAGGTGTTCATGTGCTCTGTGGTGGACCCTGACTAGGGAAGAACTAATGGATTTCTGCATGAGACTCTTCTTTTTTTAATGTTATATAGGAGAACTGAGAATACAATGAGGCTTCATTTAATTGCAATCTGATGTAAAGCCTTTGAAATCATGGGCCATTCTGCAAAGGAGAACCAGAGAAGACATCTGTGCTATTGCTTTCAAAGGAAGCTCACTTTGGTGTGAGCATGAGCTGGTAAAAGAAAAATAGTGGGGTTTATGCCTCAACCTTTAGCCTCGAGATGCAGAGTTCAGTTCCACCCTGGTCGCGATCACTAACAGGACTCCAAATCCCATCCTCTTTGAGCATCACTGTGGGCTCACCTTTGCATCTCCTGGCTGCTTCGCCATTGCAGGGAGTCACTGTGAAAGACCTTGTCCAGGCGTGAGATGTAAAAAACAGAGCCATGAGGAGAACAGATGCACACTCTAACTGGTCTATGCTGATGATTAACAAAAAGGTATTCCTTTCAATAAACGTATAAGAACTGGTACATCTGGAACATAGTAATGCAATTCCTTATTCTGCAGGACATTTCTAAAGTATTTGTGGTAAAAATTTTCAAGGAGAATAACCTAAACTCTGGAACGTGTAATTACTGGCCATGTGGCCCAGTGATTCCCACAGTGCTCTGAGCTCTCACTAAATTGTGGAGGAGCTGCAAGCACTACAATCATCTCTTCCATTGCAATCAGTTGTGTACACCCCTTTTGAAAACTGCAGCTTTCTACATTGTCAGTTGAATATCGATGTCTAAATCAAGAGAAGGATTTTAGAGCTGCAACTCTGACGCCCTCAGTCCTGCCAGACGTGCTCTTTTGCTACAGTCAGATGCAGCTCCCCATCTGGCAAGATGCAGCTGCTGAGATTTCTGCTACTGATTTCTGTATACATCTCAACACCTGTTAAAAGGTTTTCACATGGAGAAACATGTATTTGAAAAACATTTATTCAGAAGAAGTCAGCATGCTGTGGACCAGTGAAATTTTACACTTCATCAGCCTTAGTGTTGTAGTTACTGCTGTAAAACATTCCCCTCCTGTTAGAATTTCCCAGGTGGTGAGTTTTTGCTAAAAGATGTTCATATGCTGCCCACTCCTCTCAAATCAGTTTGTCACAGCACACTGACTAGTCTGAGGAGAGAGCAAAGTGAATCTTTGCCATTCAGAGCTAGGTCTAGTGTTTGGTCCAGTTTGTTTGTGTAGACAATGATAAGAATGAGTCATTTTGCCATTTCACCCTTAGGCAGCCACCATTGCTGGAGACTTTTAACATCCTCCCTCCCTATAACTGTCACATGAGATGAAGTTGGAGGATACAGGACAATATGGCTCTCCTACCAATCAATAGTCTCAAAAGTACGTGCAAGAATCATCTGACCAGAGAGTCACTGCTGTGTAGGAGGCACGGATAGAGTGCCAAATAGCAGATGCTTATTGAAGATTCTAATGATTTTAGCTGGAGAATGGATCCCCAGGTCCCTTAATTCTGCAGAGTCTTCTTTTAGAGAATAGCAATAAATAAATCTTATGCTTTCCCTCTATTCAAACTTATCTTTAGGGCTTTTCTGCCTCCCATGACATAAAATGCTATGGTTCTGCTATGCAAAACAAGCACATAATGCATTATCTGCCCTCCTGTGTCCAGGACATACTCACTCAACCCAGAACTATCCTGTCACATCAGTAAAGTTAGTAACCTCAGGTGACCAAAACATTAATACTTCATCCATCTGAGCCTTTTGGGTATCACATTTACTGCCTATAGAGGACAATACAAAGAGGTTTGTTTAAGAGGCAGGAAACCTGCAAGCAATACCTTAATCTAAATTATGCACAAAACATGCATGATGCAGAAATACGTTTGTACCCCCAATTTTAAATGACTTCTCTGCAGTAAATGGTAACAATCTTCCAAAAGGGAGATACAAAAAGAGTCTACAGCTGTCTCATTTAGAGCCCAGTGACTCACTTGGTTGCCTGAAGTAGTTGCTGAGATTGCATAAAGGTAGATGGTTAAAGAAAATGATGGAAGTAAATTTTCAATGAAAACATAACCTTTTCCATCTTGCTATAAATTCTGTCCAGAGCATAAATCAGTATCAGTTACATGCATTAAAACACCAGCTCCCCAATTGGGAAGACAATGCCCTCTCCCTTGCACATTTTAAAGGACATGGCACCACGTAGAGAGAGCAATAATTTCCTGAAGATTCATGATCAAGGTAATTTGACATACCTGGTGCTGCCTAAGTTTAAGCTACTATAAATAAAAGAGAAAGAGTTTGTCTACCCTGCTGTGTGTGTGGTGCCGAGGCATTCGGAAGAGTCAGATGCTGTGGGCATCTAGTTCATATGCTCTGAGGCATCACATTTCACTGGGATGCTTGGCAACAGAAAAGTTTGCAAATGTTGTACAGTATTTGGAGATAGCCTGGAGTCACTGCAAACATTTGAGAAGGTGACAGTAATGTCTTTAAAGGGCTTCTTGTCTTAGCAAGGGTATTTCTTATCATTTATATAGTAAAACCATTCTTTGGATGTCAGCAAAATGGACTGACTGTTGGCTGAAGGCTGACTTTGAGGACTGCTTTGGTTTGGATTAGATCCAGTCTAGTCCATGGGAGGAGGAGTGGGGGTGGGGGAGGGGGAATTGCACCAGGTTTCTTAATTAATCCGGATGCTTTGTTCATTATACCTTGAACTTCCTTAGAGGACAGGAAGAAACTAGCTTGCTCAGAGTAAAATGAGTATAACATCAACAAAAAGCAAAAGGAAGGGGATGGAATGATTTAGAGTGCTAAGCCTGTATCTGAACAAATAAAAAAGGCAAAATCTGTTGAGTGTTTGAACTGTGTAAAGTAGGCACACAAGCATGTGCATCTGCACATCTATATGTGTAGAGATGTACATTACAACCCTGCCTAAATGCAGTGAAGGATGAAACAGAACCCTTCACTGCTGCTTTTTGCCCTAAGAAACAATCAGATTGGGCAATACTCAGACACCATCTTTCAATGGTACAGGCTCTGTCCCTGCATCCCAAGTGGCTATGTGAATTCTCCTACTAAAAAAGAATGAGGATGCTGGACAACCATAGTTATCCTTTTTTCTGCTTACCTGAGAGGGAGAGTCTCCTGCAGGAAGCCTGCTTCAAACCACCCAGAAATGCTACAGAACCTAGGACTGGCTGACACAAAGCCTCTAGGATCAACAAAGATTTTGATGATCCACTCTTTAGGGCTAGAAGCTTTGTTTGGAGATGATGAGTGAATTTCTTTTAAAAAAAAACAGGAGGGGGGACAGTTGCAAAAAGGAGATTCATGGGATTCATGTGCATCTCTGTGAGTAATTCCTATGTATTAAATCATCTGGCCATCAACAGGGAAATCCAGGACTCTTTTATCCTACTTGGCATGTTAGTGAAAGCACAATTCTGCTCTGAAAAGCCAACACCAGTCTAGCTAGTACTGCACTCTTCCAGGAGCCTGATGTCAAAAGTACACAGATAACGATATTAGTAGAGGGAAAGTGTCTTAGTTCCTGTCATTCTTCTCTGCTGATTGCTGCCAAAGAACTGATGAATATAGGTGGAAAACACAGCACAGGGCATACAATGGCAGATCAAATGCAACCTTCTCTCTTGTGGTATCCTCCTCTGTGACGCGTTTTGCACTTACATGGAAGGATTACAATAACTAGCATGATGAGGTTTCTTGGACAACAAATGAGGACAACAAAAGAATTCTGCGTGTGTGATGCCTTCCAGCCATTTCCTTCTCTAGTGCTGCGTGGGTTTCAGATAGGCAGCTGTCAATCACCAGCACAGCAACAGGGAGGGAAAGATAGCAGTGCCACTTTCACACAGACTGGCTGCCTGTCTGTGGATCCTATCCACTGTCTCTAGAGCCTGAAACTTTCTTGCTCTCAGTTACATTTTGCCATCTTGCGTTTCGTATTCCATATTTCCTCAAGAACATAGTACTAACAGTGTATTAGTATAATATATTGGTATAATATAGCTGTTTTTGTCACTGGGGCTAGACTCTGTCCCTTTGGCACTGTGAATTTTCCCTTGGAGCCTGCACCAAAGCCTCCTCACTGCTATCTTATTTGAAAAACAAAGCCACTGAAAAACATGCCACATGGAGCAGTAGGAAACTACCAAGTCACGATAATTCTACAAAGCTGGTAATTGTTGTCAGTACCCTTAAAAATTTTTGAATAAGATTCTTTGAAAATACTTGTGTAACTGTGAATTCAGTAGGATCATTTTCAGTCATACACTGGTGTAAACCCATTGACTCAAGTAGAGTTAGTTCCTGTTTAGAATGAGGAGAGCCAAGACAAGAAATCCTCTCTTACTTTGTATATATTTTTTTTTCTTCTTTTTTTTTCCCTCCACTGTCAACATTGATCTTGCCTGGAGTGTGGAACCATGAATTTTCTTCTATTTCAGGTACACCTGAAAAATAGAGGTGTACCTCTATTTCAGGTGCACCTGAAGCACCTTTTCATTAACAAAGGTCACACGTGATGGCTGCTGCTGGATGCATTCAGTTTAGATGCTTAAGTGTAACAGATAACAGGGATAGTTCTCTGTATTGCAGGCCAGCTATGGCCCTAGTGTAGACGTCTATAGTACAAAATTTGCTGCCTACAAATGTTTTCAAAAGCAGCATCCTGCATGCAGAATTAGAGTTTTTTAATATGTCTAGGAATGGGGGGAAAAAAGCTATGCTGTTGGGATTTATATAAGTTGCATATGACTATTGACATATAAGACTATTGACTTTTGTGGTCTTTCAGTCTCCCACTTACCCAGGGCTGATTTGTTTTTTACACACTTACTCAAATCTTTGCAGTACAGTAAAACTGTATTGGTTTTATGTTTCTATATTACTATAGTGAGTTTCATCATAGTATCTGATGCTGCTGAAGACAAAACATCTTCTTCATCAAAAGCCCAGGATGTTTTATTTTCTCTGACCTGTATTTAAATAGTTTGTGTTTTTTTTCTTTAATCTTAGGTATTCTTCATGTCTCCTTCAGTCCTAGCTCCTTTTCCCTACCTTGCAAGAGTATCATCAGTGTGGTCCTAGTGTGAGAGTTTGTTAGGAATTCTAAAAAACTTTTGAGATGAGTCAAGATTACTTTTTCCAGCCTCAGTCTCAATATTAATGAAATATATTGAAAGAATAGTGCCTTTTGCTGTTAGTAGATGAACGATCACCTTAGGAAACTCCTATTTTACAAAGCGAGAAGAATATGTTCCCTGAGGTTGCTTTGCCATTTTAAAAAAGTGATATTTAACATTGCTACGAGCAATTTGTTGTTTAAAAGAACTGATTAGCACAGTTGTTGTCCATCACAGTATGCTGCAGTACCAGTGTTAAAACATTAGCCAAGTGCTACCCTATAACCATTAAACTACCTTCGGTTTCAATCAGTTTTCTAACACAGCCTGATTAGCAAAGTTCTGTTTACCCAAATGGGATAAGGTGACTGACCAGATGTTCTGATTTTAAAAGATCTGTTGGTGTCCCAGCGATTTCCGCTGGGACATTGAATTGTCCCAGATTTTCCTACAGCACAAAAGTTGCTTGCAAGGTAAAGCCCCTTTAGCCACTAAGGAGTTTGGAAAGAAGGATTAAGGGAGGATCCCCCTCTGAGAGTTGAAGAATCATCCAATGTGTCTGAGATTAATACATGAGTTATTATAAATAACTGTGCTGATGTCCTTTGCTGGAGAGAAGCTACAGAAAAAAAAAAAGAAAAAAAAACCCCCCAACTCTGCAGCCTAGAGCAACTTAAGGCAAACAGGCTGCTTTCCCCATTGTTGATCTATTGCTCATACTACATGCGGAATGCCAAGGAATACTTTGCTCTGTGGTGGTTTCTGTGTCTGTGTGTGTATAAGGGGTAAAGGAGGAGGGCAAGGGGTAAGGGAGGAGGGCAAGGGGGAAGGAAAAAGAGAGAGAGGGTGAAAAAGAAAGAAAGAGGAAATCCTCTTTGTCCTGTGAAGTGCATCACACAGACCTCCTGTGTTGTAATGTAAAACTGCCAGGGTGGCTAGAATGACCATATGCTGTGAATGTGAGTGCTGTGCCTGTTTAAATGTAAATTTCCTCTGTATCAGAATAAAAGAATATCTGTTTAATATGGAATGAAGGCAGTTTGGCAGGATATGCACTACTTCAGGTAAGCCAGAATAAACAGTAACATTGATTAAAAGGAGCCCCCTATTCTGCACCTGTCATGTTCACCTCCTTTGCCACAAAGGCCTCGCTGGTTTATTTACCTGTAGAGCTGTTATAATATTTTGCTTTCTAAAGAGATTTGGAAGCCACCTGCCATACCTTTGGCATTTCTTTTAGAATAAAACACTTCAGGCTCAAGTGTGGGAGCCCATTGTTCTGCTCCACAGCATGGAAAAGAAGATGAATCCAGAAGCACAGGATCCAAACAGAAATTATTATTGATTTAATCACATAATCAGCAGCAAACACTTCAGGCTAAGATAGCAAATCCATAACAGCCTGCCCACATAACCACCCTTACAAATTTACCAGCAAACCACTGCGCACACTTAGCAAACAAGAAGAGCAAGGGTCACCTTCACTTGGCGGCAAAATATTGACATTCCTAAAGCTTAAATATGTTTTGAGTTAAGTGTTATCAATCAGTGATAAGAGTTGAATGTCTGTTAAACATAACTACATTGGCAGAAGGATTATAGAATGCTTTCTTGCCATAATCTAGAAGCATCTTTCAGACAAAACTCTGCTTGAAATCAATTGTGCACAAGGAGCTGCCTGCTGAGACCCATTCAGTGTCATACAAAAGAAGAGAGAGTCTCCCTGTGATCTTTAACCATAACCGGTTATCTAATGAGACCAGGGCTTTAATTTCTTTTCACATCAAACATAGAATCAATGCTCTGGATTCAACAATGTGTGTAAACAGGCCGTGAAGCCATCTCTTCAGATGGCAGCCAATTCAGCCTCCCAAGCCCCCTGGCATATTTATTTCAGTGAATCCCCCCTTTAGTTCCAGGTAGCTGCTCCCATCACTTTGTTCCTGGCTTCCTCCTTGGGGATGGTGAGGGGAGCTCACTTTTATGAGACACCTTCCACTGGAGAGTAAAACCTGGGGAACTGATTCTTGTAGGAATGCTGGAAAAAGTATTTTCAGGCTTTTTTTCTAATCAGTTTAGCAATCCTGTCCTGGCTTTAACAATTCCTACAGGCAAACAGGGCTACAGTCTGTGTCCCCTTCTTACCTCGCCATCAAAGAGCTGGATGCTGCTTTCACTCAGACAAATACAAAACTATAGTAACATCACTGTAGTTTACTTCAGAATTACACTGGCATAACAGGTGACAACCTGGTGCAAAGACTGTAAAGCAAATGTTGGCTGGGAGACCCCACTGACATTCCAGACAGGATTAAAATCAGGTTCAGCAAACTGACTCATTCAGCCCTTGTCCTATTCTAGGGTATTTACAAAGTGTGCTTTTTGTTTGTGAAGGGGGCATTTTATAGCACCAGTGTCTACTCTTAGTGATATTGAAATCTTATTCTGCACATAGCAGGGCAAATAGTATGAAGACAGCTCCTCGGGCAGCCTGACCTAATTAAAGAAGGGCTTTCCTTAAATTTTATGCTACTGCTATACCCTGTCCTTAGTGAGAGAAATGTGGATTGCCCTGTTGTGTGGATTTGGTGAGCAGAGATCCAGTATCCTTTTGGCCTTTCTTGTAGATGGGCATTACATTTGCTACCCTCCAGTCCACTGGGACCTCCCCAGTTAGCCAGGACTTCTGGTAAATGATGGAAAGAAGCTTGACGAGTACATCAGCCAGCTTCTTCAGTACTCTTGAGTACAACACAACCTACCCTGAAGAATTGTAGATGTTTAAATGGTCTAGCTGATCATTTTCTCTTGGATTATGAAGGTCTCACTCTGTCCCACCTCCTTGTCCTCCAGCTCGGGGTGATGAGTACCCAGGGAACAGCTACTTCTACCAATAGACTGAAGTGAAGAAGGCATTAAGTACCTCAACTTTTTCCTCACTCTTTGTCACTATATTTCTCCCTGCATCCAATAAAGGGTGGAGGTTCTCCCTAGTCGTCCTTTTCTTGTTAATGTACTTGTAGAAAGATTTTTCATTGTTTTTGACAGCAGTAGCCAGGTTGAGTTCTAGATGGGCTTTGGCTTTCCTAATTTTCTCTCTGAAAAACCTCACTATACCTTTGTAATCCTCATGAGAGGCCTTCCCCCTCTTCCAAAGGCCATAAGCTCTCCTTTTGTTCTTGAGTTCCAGCCAAAGCACCCCAGTGTACCATTTGCCTTCTTGGCCACAAGGGCACATTGCTGGCTCATGATTAACTTGTTACCCACCCGGATGCCCAGGTCCTTGTCCTCAGAGCTGCTTTCCAGCAGGTCAGCTCCTGACATGTACTGCTGCATGGGATTATTCCTCCTTTACTTCTTTAGGTTCTTCTCCACCCAACTTTCCAGCCTGTCCAGATCTCACTGAATGGCAGCAAAGCTTTCTGGTGTGTTAGCCACTCCTCCCATTTGCTGAGGGTACACTCCATCCCTTCATCCAGGTCATTGATGAATATGTCAAACAAGACTGGACCAAATGCTGACCCCTGGGGAACAGCAGTAGCTACAGGACTCCAGCTAGATGCTGTGTCACTGATCACAACCCCCTGATCTCTGTTGTTCAACCAGCTCTCTATCCATTTCATTGTACACTCATCTAACCCATAGTTCCTGAGCTTCCCTATGAAAATATCATGGGAGACAGTATCAAAAGTCTGGCTGAAGTTGAGGTAGACAACCTCTGCTTCTCCACCCTCATCTACTCAGCCAGTCACACCATTACAGAAAGCTGTAAGATTAGTCAAGCATGGCTTCCCCTTAGTGAATCCATGCTGACCATTCCTGATAACCTTCTTTTCCTTCACATGCTTAAAGATGACCTCCAGAATGAGCTGTTTCATTACTTTTCCAGGGATGAAGGTGAGGCTGACTGGCCTGTAGTTGCCTGGGTCCTCCTCCTTCCCCTTTTTGAAGACTGGAGTGACATTGTCTTTCCTTCAGGTGCCTGGTGTCCCCAGACACCTCTCCTCTTCTCCATGACCTTTTAAAGATGATGGAGAGCAGCTTAGCAGTACTGGCCAACTCCTTCAGCATTTGTGGGTAATTGAATGCCTAGAAGCCTGCCTGTGAGGGCACAGACTGGAAGTATCTGTACATGACAGAAGTATATTGGGATGAATTGTGCTTTAAGTGTCCCATCAAAACCTGTCAGGATTTTTACTCAACCTTCAAGTTGAGTAAAATTTATGAATTATTTAGCCCTTAAAGAGTGTTACCCTTCAGACTGCCACTGCACTGAGATATTTTGAACCCCTCTGGGCTCTAATTGCTGAAAACAATGTGAGGATTCACATTTTTTAGCCTGAAAACACCAGCCTGTGAGTAGAGATTAAAGGAGAGATGAAATCAGAGTTTCCTCCTTGCTCTTT
>NW_008628892.1:84202-106702 GCF_000691845.1 Merops nubicus
CTTTTCTCTCCAGTCAGAGCTGCTTTGACCACACCAATGCTCCACGACATGGTAGGAGAGGAAGCCAAGCTGTTCAACACTGAACTGTTTTGACTAAAGAGGAGCTGAGAAGCAGCAAGAACAGTAATGTCCCTGTTTGTCAAGAGTGATGGCATGAACAGAGAAGTTCTGGCTGCTAGACCTGGATTCCAGGAGGGAGGCACCTCAGAGGCAGTGAGAGAAAGGAGGGAGTCAAGTGGGGCTTTTACAGGGGTGGGAGAAGGAGTCTGTATAATTGAAGGTGCCCAAAACACTAAGCTCAGAAGAAATTGGGATCTTTGCCTCTCTTTGCTAGAGCAGCTCCTAGTGTTATGGTGGTGACCAGGATCTTTCACAGTACGATTATACGAACAGATTAACATCAGTCTAAACAATGTAGTGGAGAGGTGAGCAAATGGTGGAGAGAAAACTGAACTGATCACTAAAATAAGATGCCAAAGATAAAACAAAACCCAGACCTTCTGCATTTAGCAAAGGTCTCAGAATGGCTGTGGAGATAGAGATACTGAAAAGAAAAAAGAATTTTACTTGGGCTGTAACAAAACCAAACCAAAACAAAAGAATGCCTGAAAACAAATAGTTTGTATCTTCTTAATCTCTCTTTTTTTGGAGGGAAGACAGATTTTAATATGATGCCCTACTTGATTTTAAGCAGGCTAGCCGCAAATGGTCTGGTCAGATCCCTCCCATCAACAAATTTATCTCAAAAATTAACTGGACAAGGCCCTAAACAACATAATCTAAGTTTGAATTTACACTTGCTTTGGGCAGGAGATTGGACTAGAGAGTTTCTGTACTTCCATCCTAACTCAAATTGTTTTATGATACTATGATTTTTCCCAGCAAAAGTGTTGACTTAAAAAAAGGAGGGTTCTGCCTGCTGTAAGGATGATGCAGTATCAACTACAGAGAAATAAAACCAGACTTTGTTGCAGAGCTTTAAGGTCATTATTCAGAAAAATGTTTACTAGTTAGTATGCACTGAACTCTGAGTGTATCAACAAAGGAATAGCACTAAGTACGTAACCCAAAGGGTCTCACAGTACCTTGGCAAGTTGGTACCCAAACTCATAATTATTAAGGAGATGCAGAATATAGATATTGTTCTTATCAGATGATCGTAGGGGAAGCTTCATTGTGCCAGAAGCTTGAAAGATGAATTGAGTAAGAGGAGGGGAAAAAGAAGAATCCAAAACTGGGAAAAAATGTAAGATCAGAGCAACAAGATCTTTACCTTGGACTTGTAGTTCTGTAACGAATATTGATTATGTTGGAAAACTTTGAGATTCTCTGTGAGTTACTTTAGAAAAGAAGCAAAAGGCTCCTTTATGCAATTCGGAAATATCTGCCAGTAGATTTCCACTGTAAGTCTGTCAAAAGGAAGTAATACAAGATTATAGAAATAACATGGCATATTATAACAGAGTGTTTTTCTATATATCCATTTTATGAAAAAATCTTTTTTATTGATTCTCTAATTAACACTAACAACCCTAAAGACAATCACAAACAAACATAGACATAAATCAAATAGATACTGTATAAACAACTGAACTTAATTTAGCTTGCCCATAGAATTCATCATGCAAGAATACCTGACATGGCACACACCCAAGCAATGGAGAATCTGAAAGATAACTATTGGAAGAGAATAATGATACTAAAAAAGAAATTTTAATCCAAACACAAATATACCAAATACCTGTAAACTGACATAATATGATGAAGGCCAGGCTTCATTAGCTAAATATAGAGCTCTAAATCCATACTTAGGCATATTAATAAGAGTTTTATTTTTCAGATGTGCTAATCATTTATAACTCCCTTGATAAGGGAGGATCAAGCCTTAACTACACAAATACAGCACCAAAAATAACACTACACTCTCAAATAAACCTGTTCATGGGATAAATTAACATATTTATTTAAAAGTCTACATAAAACAATATTTGCTACTTGTCTTCCACTGGTGATTCTTTCTGTTTCCATAAAACTACTCTAATCTGACTTCCAGTGCTTAATTATGTTACGTGAGAAATGCCTCTGAAGAAGTCAACGTTAAAATTTCCTCTCTTGGCATGGGATATCTGCAGTCTGTTTTTCCCTCAGCTGAGGCAGATGGAAGAAGATAGTAGAAAATAAAATAATAATTTGGCCTTAATACTTTGAAGAAATTTACTCTTACTTTATTAGTAAGTATCAGCATTTATTTATTCATAGAATAATCCGGCAGTGTGTTTCACTTTGGACTCTTACTGCCTATATTGTTATAGTATATAATTAAATTGTATGCATTTATTTTTACTTAAAAAATATTTTTTATCTCTATTCTAGCTTTCTTTTTTTGGTCAACAGTCCATGATGTTTTGGGAGAATGGGAGTTTCCTAGGCTCTACCTACTGGGTAGCATGACAGCAAGCAGAAAGGCTGCTGAAGTGTGTAAGCAGTCATATTAGTGTTGCCTCCATAAATCTTCTAGCACATAACTAGAGGTGTAAGCCTATTCTCATGCACTTACACTTTTAACCCTAAGTATGCCAGGAGAATATATGCAAACAAATGGCCAGTATATGAAACCAAAGGCATTAGAAGTTACTGAATACTTACCTAACCTGCAAATCAGGATCTAAAATAATAATAATAAAAAGAACCAAAAGGCTTGCTCAGTATCTTAAAAGGGCTACAAGAACCCCTATAGATCTCTCATCTACTTGTCTCAATAGTTTCTATGTCTACATATATACTTGTGATTAACCAACATAAAACCATTTTACAATTATATATGCTTTGTTTCCTAATGCACATAGAAAATCAATGATATCTTCATATAAATAGATTTGTCTACAAATCAATCTATACTTAGGAATGGGCTAGGAAAGGACCTTTTTTTTTTTTTTCTTTTTATTTTTTTGTCTTATGTTTCCCAAAATTCATCAAAAAAGGGTATCCAAAATCTTTCAGATTTGGTCATTTACTGCCCCAAGATATGGTATCTTTGGGGAATGAAGGAAGACATGAAGGAGGCAATCCCACAGTACTGAAAAAGATGATGACACCATCACCAGGGTAGTTGAATTTTCCTATCTGTGATAAACTGGGACAGGCTGGAATTTTATTCTGTACTACAAATTAATATCTACATATCCCTTCTTCTCTAAGCATGGTGCATGCTTAGTTCTCTGCATATTCTTAGAATTGCTGATTTTGATCAATCCTTCCCTAACAATATGATAAAATAAAACAAATTAAGCCAAACATTATGAAGATTGCTTATCATGCAAAACTAACAAAGGAAATAACATTTGCTCTTAACAGTTCAAGCTATTTTAAAGTGATAAATTAGAAAATGTAGCAACAACTTTTTAAAAGAAAAAACATCAGGAAACACTGGAGCACTTCTGGTAACATTATGGTTCTACTGAAGACATCAGAAAACAGCCCTATTTGACTTATTTTTTTCCTAAACCCTCTTAAAACTCTACATTCTCCAGCTTCTCAGGGAAAGGAAAAAAATCTAACTCATAAAGAAAAACCTAATCCTCATATTTGTCATTTTGTAATGACTATTTTTTTTAATGTTATTTACATGCTTAAAATTGGAAAAGTAGGCTAACAACTGTCCCTGACATTCTGCTGATCTATTAATAAGACCTGGATAAGTTACACTGCTATTTAAATAAATGAAGCAACAAGAAAACTGAAAATCAAAAGTCAAAATGTTAGTAAGAAAGGATCAAAATAATCAATGACACTATAAAAGGGTTCAGTGCCTACTATAATTCCTAAAACCATACAATAAGACCAGGGAAATGAAAAGCTATTACAGGTTAGCACGAAAGGGTCAGAATTTGACTTTTGATCTATATTATGTCCATAGATTTTAGCAGGGTATATTAAAATTTACTGAAAGTAATTTGTAGCATTTTCTTTTAAAAGACTGGTGAGACCTCTGAGACTTAGAGATACTATCATTATCAATTTATCAGTAATGGTTGAACAGACTTTGTACGACAACCTTTGACAATACTTAAATAAAGAGAAATGAATATAACTATGTCTGCTTTAGTTTTGCAAGGTGAGTATTAGTGAATCTATTTACAGCAAAAAGTTTGATTAATTTAGCCTTTTAGCTTGCTTATAAATTCTTCTCAGATGGACTGACATATTTACAGAATTGTTTCTTCAAAATTGTTTAACAAAAGGTGTCCTCTGATGGTTCATCTATGGTTTGCTTGTGAACCATACGTATCAGCTCTGTCTTTTACTACTTGTCACTGGCTACTTGTGAGCATAATATGGGTTTAGTCATATGGATTTCAGAAAGAATCCTCCCAGGTTTGTGCAATCTTTACTCACTATCCAGATTTTTCACACTCAGGATAAATTCTGTGAATAAATGATTGTACAAGTGTTCATGCAGAACAAAATTAAAGAGATCATGAATATCATAGCAACAAATCTGTTTATTTTATTTTAAAAATTGTCTGCAATTTTTGTTTTGCTTCACAATATTCATTCAGCTGCAACAGACAGAAATGTGCCACACTCCTTGTGTTGGCAAGAATGGGAGAGTTAAGGGAAAGAAGCTTATCTGTCTCTAAAACATTTTAGGACCTTCAGCTAGTTTAAAGCTCAATCCAGGCAGGTGCAGAATGCTTCCTGCAAAATACTGAGCAAAAAACTGTCACTGGTTTTCCTTTGAAGCTATGGGTACTCAGTACCTTCCAGGACTGAGTTTTTGTTTTCTTTTAATATTTACAAACAACCTCAACTGCAAGAATGTTACCAGAATGTGAATGGCTTGCAAATACTTGCTCAAAGATAGATGCCAACATGGAATTTTTCAGGCCCACAGTAGCAGTGTTTTCTTAGCAGTATGCAGGATTAGACCCTAGCACCTCTCATTTTTGGCCAAGGTTTACTAACACAGATACAGTGAATACATCCTCCACGAAGCAGATCAGAGAATTCCTTCACAGCTTTAGTTCACAAACAATGCTTTCAGAGCAGTTTGGAGGTGAGACATCAAGATCTGCATAGGAAGTCCTCCCAAAATCAAATGGATTTAGTTGTGAGGTGGGAGGGTGTGCTATGGTCTCTGTTTTCTTATTATGAGTGTTTCCTATGATGGTTTAATATATTTGAGAGAAGCCTATCATCACTTTGTTTAGGATGAGGAAAGAAAAAATTGATCCATGAGCACTAGACATTTCGTTACTGAAAGACAGAGTTGGAAAAAAATTATTATAGAAAATGTTAGATGATATGTGAAGGTAAGCCTGTTTCTATTTTTCTTTTCATTAATAATGCATATTCTTCTTCAAATTTACCTATTGAACTAATTTAACTTCATTTATAAAAATGTAGCTCTCCCTGAAATTGTCAGTGATATGATAAAGCTAATTAAGACATGCATGGTGTTAACAGTTTCATTAGAGGAGATAATATTGCACAAGAAAAATAAGAAATCATTATGATGAATGCTTCAACATTACATTACATGTTAATGAAGTGTAAATGATCTAATTATTTTTGAAAGAATACAGATTCGATTAAACTGTCGGAATTAAATTGGAAAGGACAGCCTATTGTACTTTTTATGTACAGACAAGTTAGCGTTAATTAGGCACAATCTACAGGAACAAATGAGGCACAACCCTCGGTGAACAATCATGTATCCGTTGCTCAAGGCAGGTTTCATAAAGAAATATATTAGGGGAAAAATTGTAAGTCAATTAAATACAGTGCTTTAGCAGTGGGAGGGAAAATGAGCAAAATCTCTGTTCCCTCCCCCTACATTTTGAATGTTTATAATGCAATCACTCTGCCAGTTCTGCTCCATCACTAATTTCATAAATACTAATTTTGCTGATGAGACATTTTGATTGGTTTGCCATTTACTTTCCATAAATGACTTTCTGGAGGCAGCATGGATTTTGGATGGAAATCTTATTCTTTGGGCTCTGCTCTCTGCTCTGACCTAAGGTAAGATAATTTAAAAATGAAGCTATTAGGTCAGGTAGGTGAGGGAGAAGACATTGCTCAATGAACATTTGACTTCACTGGCTATTTCTAAATGAGGGAGAGTTGTTATGTGATATTTAGGAATATGAATATATTACCTGGTGTTTAGATTTGTTTGTTTTCCACAAGATTAACAGCCATTGGGAAAAAATTTAGGAAACCATTAGCCTCAGCTGTTGCTCAGTGGTGATAGCAAACATAATTTTAGTTTCTTTAAGCTACTTGTAATTTTCTCCCCATTTCAACAGCTCTCTACAGACCCTCATGCCACTGTAAACAGGACACTAAAATGCTTTGAGGAAAAAAATCTACTAGGTTATTTCAAGTTGATTCAAGAGTCTTGGAGAATTCAGATACACCAGTAAAGTTCTTGTATATCTGGGTGTTTCATTCCAGTGACATTGAAGTTCAAGGTTTTCTACCCTTGCACAATTAAGAAGTGGAGTCACACCAGCCTACTCAGTCTTCATCTAATTAAGAGACAACTGGAAAAAAAAATCTGATGATATTGTTGTCAGCCAACTAACCCCAAAATCCAGTCAACCCACATAAAGCCTGTCTATAAGGCAGAGGTAAAAGAGTCCTTAGTGCATATAAAGTAATGCTGCTGTATGTATTGTTAACAGTACCACTCTGTTTGTAGGATATTTGTAGTTTATCTACTCCCTCAATATGCAGGAAAGAAATTATAACCTATCCCATCCTTTTCCCCACACACTCCCTCACTCCCTCTCTCCTCCTCCTTTTTTTTTTTTTTTTTTTCAAATGAGACCCCACATGTGTAGTACTCATCCACCTTTATTTTTTGTTTTACTACATAGTCTTTTACTTAGGTATAAATTTTCTAACCCTTTAAAGGGTGGGGTCCAAATCAGAAACTTTGTCATGCTTACGTCTGAACTCTCTTCACTAACCTTTGCACTGATCTTGCTGAGGAAGAATGCAAAAGTAAAGCTAGTAAGTTCAGTACTCACCCATTCCTCTCTCACATGTTTAACCTCTCATGTTTGAAAGTTTGAGGTGTGCTAAACACCAGACACTTCTACTGGTTTGTAAATCTTTGGTGGATTTCTCTTCTGTGCCATCTTGTTTAATCTGTTGTTTAATATATCCACACAGTTTACACCTCACATTGTGGCAAGGAGTTCCACAGTTTCTAGATAAAAATCCCTATTAAAAAATGAAAGGAGTTATTAATCTTACTCTTGATTTTTCAGCTGGATCTCAGTGTTGAGAAAGGACCTGGTCCTGCTTCCTTTTGTCTATTTCCCAGCCCAGCTACCAGGAGAGCACTGGACAGCTGCTGAATAGCTGGAGCACACCCACTTGTTTTGCCATATCCAAGAATACACATTTTATGAAAGCAGAGCATCATGCATACCTGGATGGACCATTCCCTGGCAGTTGTGTGGATGAATGATAAAGCACAGTGCCATGCTGAGAAGTCTTTCTGAACAGATCAGATGCATCTTGTGTCTCTGGTTCTGCTTGCCACATGAAAGCTAGGCTCCTCAACCTGACTGTGTAAACAGAGGCAGGACCAGCCTTTCTTCAGAGATAAAGTACATTGGCATTACTGACTTTTTCCATCTGTATTTAGTTATTCCATAAAACAGTATAACACTTAAAAGCACAATCATGAATAAAAACTACAGAATGGGTAGCAGAAATCTTTGTTGCAAACATCAAGTACTAACATATATCATCTGTGTCATAAAATATAAAATATACTCTTCTCCCAGTAGCTTATAAAGGCATTGACAATCATTCTTTTGTTATCCTGAGAATATTAATATGATAATCAATTTCAGGTAAAATTTGTTAATCTTGTGTGCTATATATTCACAACTCAGCTGTTTCAAATTTCTTCTGCCCATAATTATTTGTTTTCTCTGTTGCCTATAACACAACAAAAAGCTATTCACGTCATAAAATTTGATATGTAATAGTTAACAACAATATTTTTCTCACAACTCCTACTGAGTCCACCCAAATGCCAAATTATCCCCTTTTACTAATAGCAGAATGTAATAACACTGACTCAGATCAGGGGTTCACTTCCAGAGTGCAATACCTCAGGAAGGACCAACATCACCAATGCGTTCGGTAGGAAGCAAGCCACAAAACAAGGGTCAGACCCTGGGTTCAAGCTAAACACCAGGCAATCAGCCTCCCTCCCACCACTCCTGAGACAACCAAGGGGTCACAGCAGTATGCCCAGTGTTAAGAGACAGATGGATTTCATCTAGTGTTTTCTCTCAACACTGGTTCTGTGTCAACATTGTCCTTAAGCTTAAAGAACTGCTGCCCTACTAGTGTTTACCTTTCTGATCCATCTACAGAGACAATAATTTCTGTGCTCATCTTTGTTTTGGCTCGCTAAGGATAGTTGGGATTTTTAGTTGCTTTCCATAAGTGGGAATCCCTATTACTGCAGTGGCATGATGATCCTTCCCTGTGCCTCTTCTAGGCTGAGCTCTTTTTTTTCAGAGATGACCACAACTGAACACAGTATTCTTGACTAAGTCTTGCTGATAAAATAATAACAACTTTTAATAATATTTTAATAATGTTTCTAGAAACACATTTATTAACTTTGATTTTCCATCAGTCTTTCTCACATCAGCTTTTGGACTTCTGTCTCATCAATGGCTAGCTGTTCTCCAGAGTGTCTGGAAAAAAGGAGGAAATTCAAAGAAAAAAGAACAGAGCTACACAAACACCTGAAATGCTTATTGTGTGGATGTCAGAATCTTTAGAATCAACTGCTCCTGCTGTGCTTTACTAGATGTTAATGTAGACATAGCCTAAGGCATTCAAACTTCAACAAGGGCTGGGATGTGAGGACCATGTTTCCCATCTGGTTACTAATTTCTAGTGTGTTAGTTTCTGTAAAGCCCATCAAGTATTTATCTAATTCCTGCCCCATCCATGCTCAGATTCTGCTGTGAAGGTTTAAATGTTGTAAACGGCATTACTTCTTCTTATGTCTTAGCCTGATCACTGAGTGCCACCGAATACAAGGGAAATACAAACTGAGCAGAAGAATAAGACAGTTTATACTCTAGAGGTTTTGGATTAAGGAAGAGAAGTTAAATTCATTATTATTTTAGCTCATCCTTCATTTTTAATGGTCCTAATAATTGCAATTGTTCTTTGGATCCTATGTAAAAAACATTTTCTCTGCAGAATACTATGCAGTGACACATTTATTATCATTAAAATCGGATTGCAAACAATTTAGAATGGTTTGAAGACAACCTGAATAACTTCAATACATAGTTCTCAAAAAGATCAGAAAGTTTGAGCAAATGCTTCAAAGTGCTGGAAAACATTGGTGCCTAAACCAATGTAGTTAAGGGGAGAGAAAGAATGTCTTTCAGAGAAAGAAATGCACATTTGTGTAAGTACAAATTTAACAGAAGATAGTATAGAGTTTTCTTTGTAAGTGTCTGATATCAGCTACAGGTAGGATAAAGGATAAGGATGGAGAAATTTTCTATTTTTGTTTAGAAAGATCCAGTTACAGGTTCTATAATTTCAATGTTGTACTAACATTGTCAATTTAGCAATTTCGCTTTTGTAGATTCTTTTTTTTAAGCTGTCACTCTAAATATTTAATCCTAGCTCTTTATCTTTTATTATGTATCATGCTGGCAATGGTAATCAAGTTTATTGTTGTAGTCCTTTGATATACAGTTTAGGCTGACTCCAGAAAAGTAAGTGAAATTTTTCAGGTAGGTTTTATTAATCCAATAGATTCATTCGTTCCCTGAATGAAATACAGTATGCTTACTAAGCATTTATTGTATTAATATGGTGTTATATTAACAAATCATGCAAAATCTTTTAACAACATCTTAAACTTGATACAAATAATTTAGCTAATTAATATTAAACATTATCCAACATTTTCAAGTTTTATGAAGGAGTATCCTCTATCTGGGAGGACAGAAAATAATCTGCAACTAATTCACTCTTGGAACCTTGGTGCTTTATTAGAATGATGTTCTAATACATCATAGGAGAAAAGGTTATTTTACTGATAGGTCACTATTTATTTATTTCCATGGATAAAGCCAGTATTTATTCCCCTATTCACCTCCTCCTAGTGCAGGGGAAGTGCACAGTTTAGGGCCCCATCATATCTTAAACATTATGCACTTTGAAATCAACAAGATAAGATTTTGCTTTTTACAGGTAGTACTGTAAAATAATCTAGCAACAGTAAGCCAACAACATATATAGCTAGTCAAATGGAGCTGTAAAAAGTCCTGTATATTAGTTTCACACTACTAACAGAAACTTCTGATGATTTAAGTTAAGAAGTCGCTAACTTTCCTCTTTCATCTATACATGGAGGAAACTCTACTAGATTTCAAATGAATAATTTGAACCTACTAAATGTAACAAAGAACATTATTTGTACATCTCCCAATTGTGAATTTCCATCTTACAGTGCAACATTTGTGAAGGGATTGAAACAGCCCAAACTCTCAAGTGCATTTAGCGCCAGATTTGGCCTGTTCAACAGGAAGAAAAATTGCAAGACTGGATATACAAGTATTCACTCCTGTTTAAGCAATAACTCATGTGAAACCATATCCTGTTAGGCACCCTCACCTTCCTCTATTTTTTAAGACAGTATGGTTAATTTAATAATAGTACTCTGTTTGCCAAGGTGATTTGGGGCTTCTCCATTACTTGAGAAGAGTTTCATTAGAAGATTGTACATATCATAGTATATATATATCTTTTGCTTACATTTATACAAGCATCACATTTCTTCATCCAGAGTAACTTTTTTTGCATTGCTTTTTTCATTCTAACACTTCCCATTAATGAAACATGGAATCCATAACCACCACTGAGTGTGATACAGAAACATCAGCCACTTAATGAATTGTAGTGTATTTGATTAAACCATATGACTAATTTGCATGTAGTAGGGAGTAATGGCCATCCCATCTGATATGCATTTGCATTCCAGTTTCTCCTTACCGCCTCTTATTTTCTCTGCAGCAACAGCAAAACCACACTTGCAGGAAACCAACTTGCTTTCCTTCCACATTTGTCAAAAGAGCCAAACTCCTGCAGGCCCTTTGCTAGAATGGACAATTTCAGGAGCTATAGTGACACTGAATAAAGAGGTCAAAGTACTTGACTGGATTTATGGTACATTAAGAGACTTCTGCAGCAATGGTAGTAGAATTAGGGCAGCCATTTAGCTCAGCTACAGGGACCAAGATCCCAAGGTGAACATTTTGTGGTGAGCTGCAAAGTGTCTACAAAATATCTCTACAATCCACATGCTGTAATCTTTCTCAGCTTGGAGACTTCTAATAGGGTTAGCAGTAAAACTCTAATAAGATGATGGTCCTACATGGTATGTACCTTGAATCCCTTGAGAGCTTTTTACTTATCTGTAAGATGTTCCTACAAGTTTAATTTTGAAAACCTCCATTGTGGTAATGATTCCCCATGAACTATGATGCTATTATATATACTCTGTAAGCTTTTAATATAGCAGTCTTCACCTAAATAGATTTTCTCTATGGAAAACAGATTTATTTTTAACTTTATGACTTCTTATACTGTAATTTGATAACTATAATGCCAATAGGTTAATCATATTGATGAAGTACTCAGAGAGACTGTATTTAACGCCACTTACCCTGTGGAAAAGTAACCTGATTTACTGGAAACCTTTTCACCTTTAGTGGCAGGGGAATAACGGCTAGTTTGGCCCTGTGTTCAAACATATAATTCCATAGGCTGGCATGTAACCCAAAGGCAATATTACCACTGAAGGATTGATCTGAATTAACAAGCTTTAAAAAGGGGGAGGGGAGAGAGAAGATGGAGTGGGAAGGAGGAGAGACAAAGAGCGAGTGCTATTGCAGGCTAGGACATACTTGGTATCTTTCTCTCCCTAGAAAGTTCACTTTCAGATTACTGCTTGGGCAAATGCCGTTATGCAAGCAGGATAATCATTAGCTCCTTTGTAAGTTTTCTGAAGGCACGTGGAGGATATTATCCGAGTATGGGGTTTTTTTTTTAAAGATCATCACAAAATTAATGAAATCTTTCTCTGTGCATAAATGGAGACTAACAAACAATTTCCTTAAGGAAAATACTGATCACTAGTAAGCTGCTTTCTTCTTAAATATTCAGCTGCAAGCTATTCTGTACTTTTCCATGTACCTGGAGATTTTGCAGAGGTCAAACAGAATGCAAAGGTAGCCTTCATTGCATTAGTCCATGGCCTCTCTATGAATGCACTGCCTTGCAGCAGAAGTCATCCTAAAGTCAGCACTGGTCTTCCCATGCTCACCAAAATAAATGATTACAAGAGCAGTAAAATACTAGTCATTAGATGACAGGATTACCAGTGACTGAAAAGGTTGGTATGGAGTATTTGCCTCCTGTAAGGAAATCATACTTAAAAATAAATTTACTCTTCATTACCTAAGAAACATTTTCTCTGGGAGACAGGCCATCCTTGTAATACAGCATATACTACTGAATTTTCAGATGCCAGCAAAATACTTGCCCTGTCAAATAACACTAGATAACCTGGAATGAAATAATGAGTATACCTGAGAGCTGGGAGAAACAAATTACTTTTCTTAATAAGGCACTTAATTACTCTAAAAATTGTTCTTAAACTGGTTTTGCATCTCATGTGTCCTTTGCTGAGAAAATGAAAATCAACTCAAATAACTTAAGAAAGCAGACAACAGAAAAATTCCTGTTCAGAGGTGTAGCAGACATCTCCTGTTTTGTAGGACACATCACCTGGTGATGGTGGGAATGTAGGTAGTGCAGTATCTGGAGTGCATACATGTGGCAAGTGACAGTGTTGGTTACTCAGCGTTACAGCACTGAAGTGGTCCAAGATCCTCAGGAGTAATTAATAATATACACATGTACCTTCCTGAAGTCTACTTACCGCAAGCTGTAATGTCTTAGTCTGAGACTTACTAAGGGTTCAGAGGAAGGCAATCTGGACTGGAAAGTGGTAGGGATATAAGTAGTTAACTTTTTTAAGCAGGTAGGTAAGCAACGGTTCATTGTGCTGACGGATGGCTAAATGCCACAGCACCACTCTTGATTTATTTGCTTCTCTTACGCAGCCTTGAATTTGAGAGGGAGACAAGAGGCTTAATTTAGCTAAAGGAAGAGCACATTTGGGACTTCTGTGGCTCAGTTGTTTCCTCAGTCTGCAGAAAAAGGCAGAGGAGCTGTGGGGGGCAGCATTGTCAAGTGCACCCACCAGTGCTATCAGTGCAATTTTAATTTCAGCATAATTGAAAGAAGACAATTATGACTCATTCAGTTAAATATAAAACATGGAAAGGGTAATATAAATACTTGAAAATAATAATGGTGTTTGATCTTCAGATGAAAGAAGAGATCTGATCTATTCCCAGTCTTCATTATATGAATCATAAATTTTACAATACCTGATATAACTTCAGTGGCCTCAGGTATGGAAGTAGTGCAAAAATGCAGAAATTCTGTTTTGTCTCATCTATAGCAGCTTTGCAGATTTATTGTGGAAATGCACTTGGACAATATGAACCCTGCAGAAGACAAATAATAGAAACAAGGAAATGATAAATTTTCAAAGTTTTATTATTTTTATTTAATCCTGAGAGGCCTTGTGAATGTTTGGGTGTGGGCAGATATTCTGTAGATAAAAAAAAAAACCAAGACCCATGTAGATGCAACAACACTCAAACAAAAAATTATTTTTTTTAATATGACAAAGCATGTGAAGGTTTGGAGACCCTGGACATGTATTTGTTGTCCAGTGTACCAAACACTGTATTTTCCTGGAAAAACCACCATTCTGTCAAAGAGTTTACCATCTAACTGGGCAATAAGAACCTAATAGATTGATGTAACAAAAATGATGAAGAAAAAAGCAAAAAGCAACACTAAGGTAGTCTCAGACATATCATTTCCTAAATCGCAGAGCTTTAGAGCAAACAACACACCTCAAGGGCAAGTGAGGACAGCATCAGAGATGAGATATCACCTTGTTTAGGTGCCTCAGGATGAACTTGAGGGTTCTTCGTTTTTCCAGCATTTGGATTCTCACAGCATGGTTTTAACCACCAGCTTCTGTCCAGTCCGCAAGGCTGCTCTAGTCTTCCTTTCAGGCATACTCAGTCTGCAAGGCTGAAGGTGAATTTCCTTCTCTCCTGAGAGGATTTTCTGATGAGGAAGCACTGAGCTTTAGCATTCTGCTGAGTTTTCCTCAAAAAAGCAGTAACATCTGAGAAACAGGACCTGTTCAAAAAGGACCTGTGTTAAATGGGGAATATAATTTCTGAAATGATGTTGCTTTCAAAGATCCTCAACTGGAAAAGGTGGACTGGTAATTGCAAAGCTGAAGGAGGAAAGAACAAAGTCTGGTTTAAGATGAAGGGTCAGAAATCTCTGGAGTCACTAATTTTTAGAAATCTCTAGAGTCATCATCTATATCCAGTTCAAAGGAGGTTGATAAGTGTAAGCTTTTGCTAGAGAATATGTGCCCAGGCAGGTCTGTACTTCACTGTCACCATCCATGATTCTTTAGAATCTCTCCTCTAGGAAGGAGGATTATAGTGAAAAGATTGCAAGAAAAACTTGAGATTTTATTACTCATGTAACTAATAACTGTTAATGGAAACATAAAAACCCAGGATCATATAACACAGAATTAACTGGTAGTACATTTTAAGAATTGCTTTAAAAAGTGTTTAATTCACTGTTTGTCTAGTACTTGTGAAAGTGGAAATTTTTTTTTTAAGGAGCAAATGTGCTCTGTTAAATAAATCCATCCCTGCTGTGCTGAGATATACCTTGTCTCTTGCTATTGATTGTAGTAGTTGTGGCTCTTGAATAGAGCTCATCAAACTATTAACAGTGAAATTAAAAATCCTGAAAAATGTAAGCACTTTTGACCCTATGTCAATGTTATGAAAATGGTCTTATTCCACAAATGACGAAGCGTCATTTACCTTTTAACCTTCAAAAATAATACCAACACCCAAGTAGAAACAAGTCCCAGTACTGCTGCAGATGGATACGTTGCAGTATGAAATATTTGGTGTTGTAAAAGACAAAAGTTCATTTAAATTTCAAGTATTTTAACAGCCAGTGTTATGATATAAATGTCCTAGTGTTTAAGTATTGATTCATTAAAAAATAAAGTTTGTCAAATTAAATTTGTGACACAATGCCAACTATTATTTCATACTGCTGCACATTCCATGGCGTTCTGTAGATGCTATTATTTTATGGATAGCAAGCATGTCTATTTTCTTCAGCTGCCTGCTATACACAACGTATCACTTTACCTGAAGTGCAGGCATGTTGTAGGGATACTGGCTGTTTGGGAAAGCCACAAGTTTGATGAAGATGGGAAACACCATGACCTGGGGTTAAGTCAAGGGTACTGAAAGTGAAGAAGAGACAGGAGAAGGCATAACACCATGTCAAAATTTGTTTGTCCATGGTGGTCACTTTGCAGAATGGCACAGTGCTAAGGATTGCTTTGGAAAGTTCCAAGGGTTTGCTGAAGAGCACCTACCACTGGGGGGGACAAAAGAAAAAGATGCAAGTGGAAGTCTTCACTACGGAGAAGGTACAGAGCCACTGCAGAACTGCAGATAGGATCATGAGGCAATTAATCTGAAACAAGTGTGCTAATGTAACCCAGTCCTGAAGTATAACTGAAGGAAGAAGAGGTTGCAACTTTCTCTGAATAAATTTCATCTCATACTGTTGTCCTACACACTTTGATTTCACCAAATCATCTTCCTTTCGTAATATCTGCACAGACAGTTGTAGACAGTGCCCAGATGGCATCATGGTGAACGCTCATGTAATGTGGTTTTTTTGGACCTGACTGAAAGCTTCATGCTATATTGCATGTGGCTGAATAACTGAATTCAGTATAATTAATTATGGATAGTATTTCAGGTATTATATAGCACTTGATAGTATAAGATGAGAAGCAGAACACTGCAAGCTCCAGCCTCAATGCATTTTTAATTTCCTCATTGGCTTATGGAGAGGAAACCCCACTTACTGCCATGGTTGCTCTCCTGTCAGATGGTGTTTTATTACAATCCACACAGGCTAAGGTACACCAGCAATGATGCTAAAATCCTCTTGGCAACTTGGGATGAAGGGTGGGAGTGGCAGTGTTTTATCAAACCAACTTTGTCAACTGGAGGCACTTTAATCCCACCAATAATAAAGGCACAGAAGGTAACACTAATGTTTAGTCAGGCAGCATACTACACAGGTACAACAGCCATTCATCTTGACGTTTGGCACAGAGAATGCTCATGTAAAAATGAGACCCACTAAACACAAGCATATTCATGTTCCAATCTTTGCTCAATGATGATTTTATTTTACTTATTATGAGCCACAGATGGCTCTTCATAGGACTGTTGCTATTACCTGTAAACCTTTAGAACAGATTTCTCAGGGAAAATATTTACTGATAGCTTTTATCAGAAATGTCACTAGAATAAAATAATTTTCCACCATGAGAGTTGGCTAAAATACAGGCATCATGACAGAAGCCAATAATTCAGTGTAAGATATTGATGGTCACACACGCCGCTTTCCATTTTGAAAAGCAGCATCATTCTGTGAGGTGCATGAACAGCCCATCCATCATTTGTAGCACATTAGGGATCCCTGCTATGTCACAGAATCTCTTTTTGATGTTCTATCACTGTTGTTGGCTACATGGCAAATTACTATATTTAGTGTACTGCCTAACCAAAGCAGCTGTTGCTGGTGTGTAAATCAGATGTTATTTCCTCCTCAGTCCCTGCTAAGTTACAGCTAAATGTTTGGAGAGCACAAGTGTTAGAAAAAAACAACTGCCCAACATAACAGCAGAGAGCGTGAACACCGAGTCGTACAAGGACCCACATGACATGCTCCACAAGCTAACACACACTTAATTGCCTTTTAATTTCCTACTGAGTTTCCAGGTGTATCCAACAGTGCTAGTTGCAGCATCTTATGAAGGCTTCTGGCCACTCTAGAAGAGACAACTATGCTTCTGAGCACACCACTTTTATTTTGCTGTTGCCTTTACTTCTCTCTGTCTCTTTTTTGCTAACCATGGCTCCAGCTGTCTGCTGCTGTGTTTGATTTGTGTTCTGGTACCCTCTCACTGAAGTGCAATAATCAATTTTTCTCACTTAAAATAAGTGGCCACTTATCTACCGTAGTTAAATATGCTTATTCTAAAGGGAAGCATCCGTTCTGATTTAGGCACAATGATTCTGATATATCAAGAGCCGTTCAGCTATCTTTACGTTTTTACAAGCACATACATTAATCCAGTTCCTCTTCTTTCCTCATGTCATACTCTTTCCAGCTGCTCATCAGGTACAACCTGAGCTTCTGCAGCTCCTCTTGGTTTGGCTGTTCTTCCAGTTCACCAACTAAGCAACATCTCTCTGCCAAACACTGACAGGACATGCTGCTGCAGGAAAAAGCCAGCTCATCATGATGGAAAACTGTGGTCATGAGACACAAATAAGGGAAGAGGCTTTAATCTTACTATATGTACTTAAAATTGATATGTATAAGTAATAAACCAATGTGTTTATGTATAGCAGAGCTTCTTCCTTTTCCCTGTCTCAACACGTTTCTTCTATTTACCTTTATTAGAATTGATTGTTGAATTTTACAGTGGCCCCTTTCCATTTCAAAAACAATGAGGATTTAATCAAAGACTAATTTTTGGGTAGGCTACATAATTCTTTTCCTGAGGGTACCATGAATAGCATTGTGGAAGATTAAGAACTGAATCAAAGATTAATACAATTTTAAAAAACTCCTGAAAATTTTCAGTAAATGTCTTGCGTGAAGTTATTTGAGGAAAAACACTTCCTTATTCAATCCTAATACAAACATCTTTTTTTATCTGTTATCCGTCTGTTCTTTTCTGCTGGTGGTAAAGGAAGAAAAAAATTTATAGTGACTTTAAAATGTAGATTTCTTTTTATCTACTGAGTACTTCAGCTCATTAAATTCTCAGAGGGATAAAGTTAGAACCATATTTTAATTTTAATGCTTCTTTTCTTTACCCTTTCTGTAATTGTTTCATTTTAGAAAACTGTTGCAGCCTAGAGTATTCAAATTCTGAGTCTCACAGGAGAATCCTACAGTTTCTTACCTGGATGAATACATGCAGTGCTATATCGTGGAGTTAAGTACAATATGAAGAACCTAGTCCAGTGAACTTGTATGATACAAGCTGAGATGTATTTCAAATGGAGTTCTGCTGAAAATTGAGCCCTTTGACCTTTTTCTGGCATAAAATGACAGACTATCCATAAATGTCACTTACATTCTTAAAACTTTCTAGGACAACAGAAATGAGAAGGTAAATCTTAAGTTGCTGCAGCACTTACTTATTTACTACTTTTACATTTAAGTAATAGAAACGAGAAGGAGAAAGGTAACATAGGCATGATGCTCTGCAGTGAGAACCCTCCTGTACAACTGAAGACATATAGGAGTCAAAGAGGCTTGGCCCTTGATTAAATTGGACCCAGAGCTGGAAGGGCACTGAATTACTGCTTCATCATTACTGACTCCCCAAAGAGTTATTTTATAGTACTCTTAAGGCACGGCTGGTTGCTTCTGTTAGTCAACAGTCAAGAAATGTACATATTATGAGGCACAGTTTGCAACCTATTAGCAAGTTTCCAATCTATTAGTAAGGCACAGGGATATCCAAGATCTCTCTTTATCAGAGTGAGGAAAAAAACCCAGATATTTGAGGACTTCATTCTATTCCTTTTACAGCATAATTAACCTGTATCTGTTAGCTGACAGGACACAGATGAATAGAAAGACCACAAAATGTATTTATGTACCACTCGTGTTTGGTTTCCTTCCCACCTACAGAGGCACCAACCGGACACCTGAAAGACCAACTGGCCCGGGGTGAAGCAGAGTGCCTGGCAGGCTGTGCCTTTTTCTCCAGTAATGCTGTGACCTTGATAGTGATTTGGGGAGCTGCTCTAGGTTTGGTTTTTTTCAGAGAGTAATGATACTTCTAAATGACAACGGAGTATAAATCACAACCTTCATGCAAGTAAAGTGTTTTCTGGGCTTAGAAGAAAGCATGCAGGAATTTAAGTCAAGACAAGAGATGCAAAAGCTCAAATATTACATGTTCAAATACTTGTGTTTCTTCCTGTGCTAGTGTATCTCCTCCCTCTCCCCAGCCAGGGGACTCAGTGTGGCAGTGCAGAGTGGGTGAAAGGGGAAAAAGGGCAGAAGACACATCTCTCATCTGCCACAGATTAGAAATGCTGCCGAAATGCTGCCTTTTTATTTTTAATTTCTTTTTTTTTTTTTTCCCCCAAAGGGAGACAGGAAAACATAAAAAAATTATGCCAGACTCTGACAACAGAGATACCAGCTGTTAGGAAGGAGACATGAAAACAATAAAAAAGACACCAAAAAATGGTGACGCATCTACCTCCTTTAATTTTATTTTTCAGCACTGTGTTCCTTATTTTAGTGGAGGAACTAATTTTTAAGCCCAAAACTCTTAAACAGGGTTCTTTCCCCTGTTTCTTCAGCCTTCCAAATGCATATCTTATTTCATTAGGCACACTTTATTTTCATGAGAACACATACAGAAAGTAACACTGTACAGAGATACTATCTTAGTCCTGAGGGCAGTTCTGTCATGTTATTTCTTTGGGGCTTATTTGCCTGACTGTAATGCCACGCTTATACAGCTACCTGGTATGCTCTGGCTGCCTTAATTTCAGAAGCTTTCTTTGTTTCTCTCTCATGCATTTGCCCATCTCAGGATGCAAGAGTCCTGCTTTTCCTATTCTTCAGCCTATAAGCATAGCCAAAATAGGTAAACTAACAGTGCGGCAAAAGTCTCATTAACGCTACTCTGTTTGCATGGTTTCAACAACATTCAGTCATGGATTTGCTGCTGTACAACAGGGGAAGAGAAAAAGAGAGCTATTTACACTGCCAGTCATCTCCTTGAAAAAACTTGAGATGGGCAGAAAACTGCTCTGACTGTGGGAGCACAGCTTTGCCCAGGTCATAACATGGCCAACATTCACATTCCCTTAACAGGTAGAGATGTCTCCATTGGGTTTTTTTTGCCTATTCTGTCTCTACCTCCCTTATTTCTTCCTGAGTTTTAATTATCCCATGAGTAAAGTCAGATATTTAACTGAACGAACAAGAAAACTTCTCACCTGTGAATTCATTCCTAATTACAAAAAGGCAACACTGCTGAGCAAACAGACTTGTTGTGTACACAGTAGTACTTAAGTAACTTTGATATTCTGACTTCTGTTAATGAATTTTGCAGCTTTTGCTCCAAAATTTTTTCGTGAAAAGGAGCTTCCTTGTTCCCATGAGAGCAACGCATCTTCAGATGAAATTTACTCAAGTGTATTTTTGTAACACTACATGTATGACAAAACCACTTGCATGATATTAAGACAGAGGAAACATGATATGAGTAAATGAAAGAGCAGTAAAATAAATAAGGAACAGTGCCGAAGCTGTGTGTGATGCACAGCACTACAGTAATGAAATGGTTTCACTGTAATGGCAACAATCCTGCTCTGAGGCCATGTCATAAAAGAATATCACTTTCAGAAAGTCACACTATAGTTGGCAAAACATGGTAAAGGTTCAAGCTGCTCTCCCCAATCACTTCTAGTAAGAATTTTAAAAGGCTTATTGGATTGACTTTTTTGTGCCTCTTTTCTTAATTTGCTTTATTCTCCATTCTCTCTCCTATCCAGACAAATTTAATTTTAAAGAAGGGAAAGAAAGAAGTTTTCAAGCAAGAGCTAAAGAAAGCCTCCCATGTTTGCAAAGGCTGAAGATGATCTTCAGCTGATGGGATTCTTAAAAACAGCTCTAATGCAGCCCAGGCTGCTGTGCTTGGTTCAGACCTGCACATTGTTTATTTTCACTCCTTAAATGCTTATCTTTTTTTTTTTTTCCCCCCCAAATAAACAGGTGTGATTGAATTTTCTCAAAAAACACTTCATATGTTTTTCAGGTACCTGAAGAGGATTTCCAGCAGTTACCTCAAAAATACCCAGTGATAGTCTTCTATAGTAGCTTCAAAGCGTTTCCTGTCACTCTGAGACAAGCTCACAGACACAAAGATAAAAAGCACTATTTAAGAGAGCATCTTTTCCTCTAGACTTACACGTTCTTAGGCAACTGAAGACTGTGTGACTACACACAGTTTTAAAGCACTAATCGGGGGCATGATTCTTGGTGGAAGCAGTCAGTCAATATACCTTTATGGACAGTCTCTGAAGGAGAAAGGCTATTCCTAGTTTGGTCACAGAGAGCATAAGATTAGTGCAAAGTACCAAAAAAAAAAAAAAAAAAATACTCCAGACCCACAGAAATATAGCCTGAACTGCAGCAGAGGACGCAGCAACAGACTGCTTTTCTAGAAACTTCTGTGATCCTACGGTTTTGGCAGTACTTTTAGTACAGTGGCTGTACCCAGGCTGAAAAATGGCTGACTATGCAATTATTTCTAAGTCTTATCACCTGATTTTGTGAAACTGGATGTAGTTTAGCGCATGTGGGGAGGTCTAAATCCCAAGGCCTCAGGACCAGGAGATTGCAGCCTGCTTCAAGTTGCAGAAGAGCACCCATGGAGCAACGCTGATTGCTGATCAGTTCCTCAGCTGAAAGGGAGCAATAGCTGGTGGAGATTTGGGGCTCTGTCGTATTCAGGACAGAGGGGTAAAGATGCACTGTAAGCATCTGCCAGTTGGCCTTCTTTTCCTTACACAGAGAAACATCACAGGTTCCACCATGGCTGTAATTCCTCGATACAACTGAGAAGGCAGGATTCATCCTAAAGTAAACAGAGGCCTGGAGTAACATACCAATTTAGCAACGATTTACACATGACAGAACTCAAAAACAATGATAAAGCACCTAAATCGATTGAGGCTGTAAATATTGAATGATATATTAATGTTCTTTATGTATCTAAATTTTTCCACAAATTCTCCACTAGAGAAAGGAAAGAGGTAGAGTCTAGTTAGATGTAGATCCTGTGTGCAAAAGGACCTAAAAAGGTTTTGGGTTAAACCGCTTGCATTTTGATTCTCTTCTCACACCCTTGAAAAATGTAGTTTGGGGATCATAGCTGGGGTTCCTCTTGTAGTTTTCTATCAGTTTGGAGATCAAGCTGGCCTGCACCATGGTCTTTGTCTTTTGCATGGCTGATATGCCCCTTTTAGACTGGGAAATTCATTTATTTGAAGAGAGTGAGGGCAGATGGCATTCAAACTACCCTTAAACTGCTTTTTTATTTTATTTTATTTGAATACAAATTTTGATCTAGGGTTGAAAGCTTTTGTTTTCCAGGTACTT
>NW_008628892.1:109244-128021 GCF_000691845.1 Merops nubicus
CTCCCTGGTTCCTTGTCCAGCCTCCCACCCTCCTAAATCTTAAGTCCTGTTCTCACCCTCCTACCACCCACCACAGCCCTCCCTTCAGATGTCTCACTCTGCAGAAGGGCGTGATTTGAATTATCCTTACTAGCGAAATGAATGCTGAAAGGTAAACTCCTTAATGAAGCACATATGAAGCCTTTGCCTATTGCTTTGTGAAATGAATCCTTAAAAAGGAGAAGTTAACCACCTGGCAGATACAGGAGGAAGGTTTCCCACCCACCCACAAGCTTTCCTTCACTATGAAACACATACCTTCAGTGAAAACAAACAGAGCTTAACAGCAGTCAAGGCTAACAGAACCATGCAGCAGAGGACTAATTTCAACATTTTGCTTATCCTTTAGGGAAGTGCAAAAACTAGAAGGTCCTTTCAAACCACTTGTGACAAAAGGTTGCCCCAAGAGACAAATACACTCAAATAAGCCTCCATTAGCTGATAGTTGAGGTGGTGCATCATCTGGATGTTATCAAACCCAGAAGATTTTGGTGAAACATTAAGGAATATTCAGATATAAGAAAAATGTTTAAGTGTAAAATCAAGTCTGCCTTACCCAAAAAACTCTCTCTCTCTAGCTCTTTTATAGTCATCTGTGATTCCTTTTTAGGATTAGTATGAGCCTGGTAATATAAGACCCCCCACCATATAAGAGCTTAAGCATCAATAATTGTTTCTAACACATGAAAATACACAAATTTCTTCAATATTTAGAGTGACACCATGACATTTTATCAGGACTAGAGAAGAAAGCACATGCAACATGAACAAGCAGGCAGACAAACACAGGATTAATATATTCAAAACCAAGCAAAACGTATATGTTGTGGTTCTAGCCTGCTATTTAAAAAGGACCAAGTCCTGTTCTTTTCACGTACATGGACTTTGCATTCTTGAGAAAGAGACAAGCAGGTCTGTGCTTTTGTGGAAGACCAAAATAAAATATGCCAAAATTCTGTGCCAGTGCCCCCAATCATGGCCTTTGAATAGTGTGAACAGCAGAGCCTGAAACGCAGGGTGTGGAAGTGCATATTAATTTACTTATTTAATGTTGTTGTTGCAGCTGGGCATGAAATAGACCCCTAATTTCTAATAAGGCATGGTGCTTTCAAGGATAAGCAGAGGGTAGACTCACCTTGGTTTGTCTCACCCATTTTTTGGGTTCCCTGCCAGACTTTGCAATAAAATAGTGTCATCCTTTAGTAAAGAAGAAACAAAACACTGTTTTCTCAGGCCGGATTCAACCCTGCGGCATTGGCCTGCAGGGGATAATGCTCCTTCACTGTCAATGCATCATTTTCTACCAGAGGTGTTACTCTGTACATCCTATCCCTTACCCACAGAAAACTGCAGGGCCCTCCATGGGCAAGTCCCTTAGAAGTGTTGGTTATTCAACTGTTTAAACAGTGTTGAGACTTTAGACATAAAAGCTCAGTAATGTGACCCAATGGTTTCTTTTGGAAAGCAGGGACCATGACAACCTTGGATATGTATGTGTTAAGGGGTAAGAGGAAAGAAGGGAGGAAAGAAGGAGAGGGAGAAGGAGGAACGAGACCCAGATTACCTGGCTTTGCAACATACTTGTATTTTCAAATATATTTAATTGCAGTTAATATACAAAGAAGTCAGTGCTGGGCTGAACTTGCAATGCTGCTCCTTTAATTCAGTCAGTGCATTTGTACATATTAAAAACATTACACAGCAGGGGCTATAATTTCACATGCTGCCATCTCTAGACCAATACAGCAAAACACAAAAGAGACAGCATGTATGCTGTACCCGTCACATGCATGTCATGTAAAACAAGGAGAGTGCCTGTAGTATGTGTGTGCAGTAAGAGATCCAAACGCAGCTCTTCTGAAATTTTAATGCTCTCATAAAAATAAACAAACTTCAGCAATATACAACATGATTCCAATTAGTAGCTCAATCAGAATAACTTGGCATTGCCTGTTGGCTTTATACCAGGCACCCAGCAAGATGTCAGATGGAGGAGTCCATTCTCCTCTCTGTGTGTGATCAACTCCCATTACTGGTAATGGAAGCCACATACACATAAGGGAATAATATACCACTTCATGAGAAAAGCTCTCCTTGGTGAATTGAAGGTGTATAATGTTGTGGGTGTTTTTCATTCCTTATCTCTACTATTGTGTTTCTCAGCCCATTCAAATTATTTCATACGGACAGGTGGCACAGAGGGTTTGTTCCTGTTTTCGTTAATAGCAGAACTTCTCTTTGCCTTGGTGTAAGCTGAGCTGGGTCTAGGAGCACCCTTCTTTTCATTTTTTTCTGAATTATTCCTTACTTTCATACATAATTATTAGTCTTTACTCTTTTTTTTGTCTTTGATGTGCAGAGTTAAGTGAATTTTAGCTCTCTGCTCAGATTTCTTCCTGTGTAAAAGAGACCATTAGAGTTCCTCCAAATTTATAGAAATGCTACTCAGGGAAGAGTTTAGCACTGTGTATGAACTTTGTAAATACTTTGGGCATTCCTAAATATCTCTAACCTCCAGTTTTCATCTGTCACAGTTTTCCACGCTGGGAAGAACATAAAATCCAGTTGACAACACATGTGATGAGACAGATAGAGTCCTTCTGGTTGGCATATGTTAAAAAAAGAAATGAATCAAAGCAAAAGGAAAGCTCATTTGCATAAACATACTCATAGGTGTCATCAAAGCTACATTGTTCATTTTTAATTTCTTACTTGCCTTTCACGCAATGTACATTTTCAGTGCATCAGGTACGTGTATTTAACAAGTTCTCTCAAAACCTATGCAACATAGAAGTTGATTTAAAAGACATGACATAATCTACTGATGCCCCATGAATCCTCTACTATTCTAACACCGTCTACACTTATAAGGCAACAGGAGATCTGCAGAGCAACACAGCCCAGGCTAAGGACTTCATGGTCACAGTCCATTTGCAGGACTTCCTTGAGAGCAACTCTAACCTGGTCCCATAGACTAAAAACCCATTAGCATCTTGCAATTTCACATCATATGAGAGGAATCCAGTTTGCATGCTCCTGCTGACCACTTGCCTGACTGAGAAGGATATTATCATTAAGAGGGAATCAGCAGCCAGAGTCTTCCCTCCACTCTTAAATCACAGACCAACAATCCAACACACCAGACCACTGGAGGGAGGAATAAGTCAATACATTCACTCACAACATAGGATGTGCAGAAGGAAGAAAGCTGACTCCAGAACCATGCCATGGTAGATGGAATGATCCAGGTGATCAGTCCAATCCCAAATAGATAATAACTACCAAGAGAGGAACTCATCATATTCCCCCACCATCCTGGGAGCTCCACGTGCTATGAAAAGTCAAGGAGCCCTTTCAAGAACCAGAATCCCCACCCAGCACATGGACTATGTAGGCAAGCAGAGTCAGTTCTTATAGAGGTGGATTCTTGCTTCACCTCCAAGTTAATGTGGAAGGTGGGAAGGCTGGCCAGACCCCGGGTGAAAACCAGTCAGGAGGATCTTGGCTGTGGGCATCGTTCATGTGCCAAGCCTCATTCAGGGCTGGGGGTTTAACCCCAGACCTTCAGCACGCTACTATGTAATCCAAAATGTGATTGGTGGGGACCACCAGGAAAGCCTCTTTAAAAACACACCTCTGATGAGAATTGAATGCTAACAGACCTATCTTGAGATTATCTAATAGGTAATTGTATTCCTTTTGATTAAATGTGTTAGATATCAAAGTTTTGGTACTTGAGTCCAGTAGCAGTTTATATAATTAGAATTCTTTACAGAATAAATTTCAATGTTCCTTACATCTTTTCCTTCAAGTATGTGCCATTGCTGTTTCAGTGTCTCTTTTTTTCATTTATTTTCCTTTCCTTGACTTTCAGTTGTCCATAGACCTTTACATAAGACTAATGCAGCTTCTTCAAGACCTGCTGGCCCAAAGAGCAGTTCCCAGAAAAGAAGGTTAAATTAATTTTTGTACAGTTGTGACAGGTCAAAACATCTGATTACTGTCACACAACTGATGTAAAAGAGAGCCCAGTACACTTTTTATACAAAGTTTGTAAAAGCTCTAAATTTATCAGCAAAATCACGTGAACAAATCAGATTTCTAGTCTCATGGAATGACAGTATTTTAAATACCATTTTTTAAAACCAAAATTCATAAGCACTCAGCATCCTCTTTTACATCAGTCATATACAGTGAACCTTTTTAAAGCTTTATTTCCTAGCACTATATCTATCAGGCCATGTCAGTCTAGCTGCAAATGCAGAACTGAAACCACAAAATACCTGATGTGACAAATACTGCATTGTCCTGTCAGTCACTTCTGAATCCTGTCAGCAAGCCTGCCATAGTAACCTTTGACCATGACTAAAATAGGCCACCTGAAATAGAGTATTTAGTTAGTCCAAACTGCACTGGGATTACAGGGAATTTTCAATTTCAAGTGGAATTCTCAAAGGTCAAACTCTCCTGTTTCTGCTTATCACATAGTTTTCCAACAGCAGTGAAGACACATAAGTCTTGCTTCTGGAGAGTGAAGTTTCCATTGCACATACAGCAAAAGAATACTCAAAAGTCATGCTGAATACTGAAAAACCAAGCATGTGTATTTTAGAGACAGAAGAAAGTACCTTCTGAGCTCCATTACTTGAGTGCAATCAGAATCTCTCAAACACACTGGTTTAGTTACACAGTTGATGTCTGTTTTTCAGATATCATGGACTGAAGACACATGGACACAAGGGAAATAAGTAGATGCCCAGAACACGCGTCATGTTTTTTGAACGGTCCCTGCGAGAATTTGGCATTTAACTTCAAAAGCATTCAGAAAAATTCTTTTAACGTTTGTTTTCATGTCCAGAAAACTGAATTCCTGAATGAGTGCCGTAAAGCCAGTTTTAAAAGCCTTTCCATGAGTAGCAGGTTCCTGTTCCTATGGTTTCCTTGAGTACTTGTATAACCCTCAAATATTTCCTGGTTCATATTCTCCAAAGCTTAAAATCTACATGGGTCATCTTGAGACAACTCTTAGCCAAGGATGAGTCAAATCAGTGAGAACGAGAGTAGCTACTACAAGCACTTTACTTGTTCACTGGACATCAGGCAGATGTGGGGATAAAACTGTCAAGTACAAAAACACAAAGAGAAATATTGCTATTTTCTATTATTCACATTCTTCCCATGAGCTGTTTGCTCAGTTGCCATGGCATAGGCGGTGAGATTTTATAATTTTTCCCCTGCCTGCCATGTGCTCATGCAACAATGTGAATTTAATCAGTCCAGACAGTTGGTAGTGTTTTGTCCATGTGAGTGGAATAAAACTTTTCTCACCAGCTAAACCCACAAAGTATCTAAAAGCCATAAATAATCAGTAACTCCTATGACTTGCACCTGCTTGCTTTATTTGACCAAGGATACAGAAAGGCTCATATAATGAACAGTGTTCCCAAGCATTAATCACCTCTGGTTGCTTATAAAAATCAAAGTAGATGTTATGTTTAAAATACCATATGCATTATTTTGTTTCTTTCATGCACCTAGATTTTAGTCAGCTCAATGCAGCCTTATCTCAGTAAAACTATCCTTGTTTCAAAAATATTCGACAGGGAGAAGGATACATTCTGTGTAGCAAATAAATTTCTAGTTACCTATTAATTATAACAGATGTATTCTTCTAGTACATCCTAACCAGCAAAAGGAGATGGGAAAGATGCAAAAAAAAAAAAGAAAAAAAAATATCTGGGGAGAAACTAGAAAGCTCTGTAAGAGAGATCTCTGCCAAGCTTATGCGGAACCAAGTATGTGCCAGCTTGTACAAAACAATACAACTTTATTTTGTATAGTGTCTTTCAGCCACAGTGTATCCCAAAACCACTTTACAGGAGTTAAACAATACAGTTACAGAGATAAATAATAGCAGAGGGAGAGCAAAATTAACCAATATGTGCAAGTCAGAAAAGATATATTTTCAGCTGAGATTTGGAATGATAGCTTTATAATAACATAGGAGTGTTTTAGTTTTAGCATTTTTCTAAACAGAGCTTAGCAATGTCTATAGAGATACAAATCAGACCAAAAGTGGTAAATGCCAGGAAATTCAAAGGTATGGCTTCGTTGAGTCCTGCAGGTTCAAAATTAAATGAAACCAAAATAAAAACCCAACAGAATGGTTTAAAAATTAAGCGAGCCTCACAATCTTTACAATTCTGGCTTTATGCCATTCATTCAGCTCTGTAATGTTTGTAGTTGTTTTCTATAAATTAAAAAAAAAAAAAAAAAAAACAAACCAGGAAAAATAAAATAATGGGGGCCAAGCACTGAGTACTATATGCTGTAAATATGGTGCGACTTCACAGATAATAGAAAGTGTACATCGAAGAGCAAAATTTGACCCGAAGTATCTTTAGCGGAACCTGGCAAGCAAATGATGTTGTCTGGTAACCAGGGCTCTAATCCTCTGGGGGAGCCCTGGTGGGTACAGAAGTTGCCTATTCAGTTCTCCTGAATTAATCAGAGCCTTGATTGCACACTAGTTCTGATGTTATATGCTTAATAACAGCAGGAGAAGGATATTGCGAGGAAGGCAGAGTGAGCTGACCTCAGAGAGGGTCTGTATGGGCACAGCAGTACATGGATATGGTGCTCTTGGTGGGACTGGTGATGATATGACAATTCTGTTTGTGGCTAACTGAAAAAACTTTAAAGGAACAGGCCAAATTCAAATCCAAAATTAAAACCAACCAACCAAACAATCAGTTACCTCTTGAGAAGACAAAACCAACTTCAATCTGCAACAGAGCCTGAAAAATATGGTCTCAGTTGCTGGCTTGGAAATCTAATAGAAATTTTTCTGCTTAAACTGAAATAAGCTTTCTATGACTTATTGAAAACATGAATGTTTGTAAAGGGTACTGATTGCATAAATACCTGGAAGAACTCTCAATGCGATCAGTGTTTTAAATAGTAAGGCTTGATTCAACAGTGGTATAAGCATGAGTGCAAGTAAGTTGGTGAACCAAGCACATACCTCAAAGTACATCAACTTCTACTGAAGTCACATGCAATGAGCAGGCAGACATTGTTCATAGTATGTGTATGAAAAACTGATGTACAGCTGTGAAGGAAAAGACATAGCAAGTTCAGATGATATCAGCAGAGGAAAAATCCTATGAAACAGCTTGCTTTGTTTATTGGTTGCTCGCTAACCTAATAGCAATTTCAACAGGCATTGCCAAATTTGCTATTGTCACAGGACCTGGAGGTCTTTGCTTACACATTAGTACTCACACCTGTCTTCTAGCTTCTGGAGAATGGGTCATTTGGCACTTTTATTTTTGCCACTAGTAAAAATTTCACAAAAAGAAGGTACTTACTTCATGACACAATATTCAAGAGTGCTTTACCTGATCCTGTAGTTGAGGTTGAATAGGTGTTCTTATTCCAACTCCCCACTTTCTCTGAGAGCCCTTTCCTCAGCCCATATGCTTCTTGTAGGTGTTCAGTGAATGATGACTTCGTGTATAAATCAGTGTGCTGCTTCACATGGAAAACTCTATTTGCTGAGCTCATGACATTTTCTGGGGGTAGCAGTGGGAGCCAGCTGCTGTTGAGGACTGTATACAAAGGGCACATAAATTGCTGGGTGTCATGGAAAAATTTATGCACAGGCTACAAGGTTTTCCATACATGTTTCTAAGTGTTTTGTATGGATGCAGGAAACAAGCAAGTGTCTGTACAAGTCTCCACCTCAATCATTGCTCATCTTGAAACAGCAACAGGGGTGAAGACCTGGGCTTTGTACAGCTCCAGAGTTTTATAGGATGGGTTTATAACACGTTTGAGGAAAAATACTTTTTTCTGTCTCTTGAGTTTTACATCTTCAATGTAATTTAGAATTGTATTATTTGAAAATCAATATAATCTCAAAATAAAACAATATTTAAAAATCAAACAAAGAAACAAGCAAACCACTTTGTGGAGAACAAGGAATTTCCACCATATAAATTGTATAAACCAGGGCAGGGCATGAAATACAGCTGAAGCTCTATAAGCCCCAGTAACTCTGCTCTCTTTGAGAATCCCTTCTGCACATTTTCCTTACATGAATAGACTTTACTTTCTTCATTGTAAACTTGCCATTTGTGCAATCTTTATTTTTGTACCCTTGCTACTCATTGTATAAATGGTCTTGCCCTCTTTAGGCTTCACTACTGCTTGTAACTTCACATATAACTCCTTTTTCTTCAGGGAAAATGACAGAGTTCAGAATCACCCAGGGAAAAAATGGCCTTTTGATAAAACCCAAGTAAAACAAATGCCTAGGTTCTCATGTACAAGTGTTTTTCTGTATGGATCCCAAAATTCAGTGTGTTTCTGGGAAACAAGGGTGCCAATAGCACAGTAACTGCTGCAGCTCTGTAAGTGACTCAGTCCCTCTGCCTGGACAAGGCCTGATGCTGTGCCCTTGGGGTAGGTGGGGAAATGGTATTATGAGCAAGAGCTTTGCCCCAGTAAGTAGTGCAGCTCTATCAATGTAGAAGCTTTTCAAAAAAGAAGACATATGATTATAAGAAGTAGGGAATGGAAGCACAATATACCAAGTTAATTGGGGAGGTTTATTATGAGCCAGGATAACCGAATCACATAAAACATGCTCCAAGTGTGGATGATGGATCTGAATTCTGTGACTGTACAAGAAACTTTCCCTTGAAATAACCTTGGCATTTACTTAGAAAGGCTAATAAAGAACAAGTTATTCTTTTTCTGAACAAGTTATTCTTTTTCTTTCTCTCTCTGTGCAAGTATTCATGCATCTTTGTATATATTTACATAAAAAGTACCATATAAAAGTTAGCCTCACAGTATTTGTCAATACAGGATGTGAGTAAAGATAATTCTGTCACTTCAAAGGTTTCTTGATATGATCAAGTAAAGATTAGATAAACTACCATGAGCTTCAACCTTCATCATGATTTGGTCTTGCTTTTGAAAGTACCTAATATTTCTGGCCATCTTTCCTATGTTATTTAAATGCTGGTAATCTTGTTCATGGCAATTTCAATAAGCCACAGCAGACATATAATGCTTCCTTTTTTAATAGGTGCAAAGTGAGTTATTGTCACAAAGCATATATATGAAAAAAGGATGTGAAAAGAGAATCCTGCCTAATCTCTGTAATAAGGGCTTGTGAGGGTGCTAACATGGTCACCTGAATTATGCATGTCCATTGTGTTCAAATATCATAAATCGATGCATGAATACCCTCCAAATCATTTTCAGTTCATGAACATTTATATACAGAGCTCTTGAGCATTGCAAAGACAATTAGTCATATTTGTATGCCGGAATTAATTGAGAGTGAGATGCGGGAGGCAGAAAGAGAGAACAAAGAATGCTTTTTGTCAGTTCTTCCAACTGACAGGGATAATTAGATATATGAAATTGAAATTCCTCAGCAGGGGGTTTCTGTTGACAATGAATTTTCTTTTGATTCCATTCTGTTATTCTTTTATGCTGTCATCTGTGGCAATTTGTTATTCAGCTTGAAGCTTAAAAAAGCAAAGCATTCTGCTTTTATGAGTAGATGATGTCAGTTTGTACACTGCTGGGAAATAGATATTAAATGTAATCTTTAAACTAAAAAAAAAAAAGAGAGAGGAAAATAAAATCAGTTAAAGAGACAGCGCTCTGTTTACACAGCCCTCAGAGTAAAACTTTTGTGAGGGACGGAACTTGCTTTGATGGTTTTTAAAGTTGCTTGATCTGCATTAATGTTTCAGTTGCAGTGCAAGACTGAGCCGTGCTGCATGGCTGAATAAGGACTCACTGCCAGCAGTGCCTGCTTAATAGTATTTTAAAAATGCTGGACTTTCTGCTGGCAGACATCCCTATAGTATATTAATGTCGCACTTTAGTCAGGGTACAGACAGCATTCATGCACATTCCCAAATCCAACTCCTGACCAAGTGAAAAACAGGAAATATTCCTCCTCAGCAGCACATGCAAACCTTCTTAGTGCTTCTGGTCTGATTTGGCACCAGAGCCTTATCTTTGCACAGTAACTTCATCAGGTTTTTGAAAACTAGAACAGATGCAGAATTTGGCCATTGGCTAAAAAAAAAAAAGCTCCATTTTTTTTCCCTGCTTCAGACAGCATCCCACCCTCTCACCTTCTGCAGAGAGGCTCATTCAGTGCACCATCAACATAAGCATCATGAAAACTTAAAAAAAAATAGCTAAAGTATCTGCAAAATGTTGGTCTTTATGGTAAGAAACTTGCATGTTTACTTATTTTTTCCTTTGTGTAATTTTGACAGCATGTACTCCTGTAGAAATATACCACATGAGCATATGCTCTACTATATAAGTCTAGGCGTACATATACTAATAATCAGAAACACGTATAAAACCTTACTTCATTTTTTTGGCAAGGGTTTTTACAAGCATTGCGTGGAATCTAGAGTATGAAAAGCCCATACTGTTCCGCCCTCACCCTCCCCTTTTCACTGGAGCTGATCCATTGAGCTCTCCTGGCTTTCTTTTGCCTCTTTTCCTCCTCCAAAACCCCACGTTATCTGGCATTTGTTATTTTTCAGACTGCAATTTCTCCTTCAACAGGCATCTTGGTGACTGTGGCTTTATGATATTTTATTCTATTTTTTTTTTTTTTTACTAAAGCAAAAAAACCACACACATCATGTTATGATGTAGTCTGTATTCCAGTGAACTACTGAGAGTCTAACTATACCATAGGCGTACCATCAAACATAGCAATATTTAACCCGTATGTATTATTGCCTCTGCACCCTCCAAGCATTGCTTGCAGATGCAGTTTTATCTCACACTTTATGGAAGAAGGCCCTGTTTAAGAATATGTGTAATCTTAGAAGTTAAAGTGGCTGAGAATATGGGACTTCTCACACCACTGAGAGGCATGAGTGTCTCCAAAGTGTCCCAGTAGTGACCTCGAAGGGGGACCCCATACAAAAATGTTAGCCTTCACTCTCTCTGTTGAGACTCATTAACGATGCTGCTTGTGATGGCAGTTTCTGCAACCTGGCACGTGTCCACTGCAAAACACACTGATGCCATCAAGTCACTTCACAAAGATAAATTTATCTGGTCACTATTGACCTTCTATGAATTTGAACTGGTGACTCAGACTTTAAAGACTCTTTTCTTTTGCTGCCTTTCTACAATACAAAAAACAGTGGAAACACTGCTTGCAGGTTTTTTAGCCTGTCTTTCATCTCAGCCCCAGTTACATTTGGTATATCCTCTACCTTCATACAGGTTTAAAAGAAGACAAATGGAAGAGTCTGCAATAGATTTTATAGAGAAGTTTGTGCTCAGTTCTGCAAGCCAGGAGGAAGCAATTGTCTACCACATATAGGTAGGACACCAGGTACCTCAGCCTTGCTGTTCCTGTTTATCCAGTAAAGACATATGTATTATGCAATCAACTGCAGATTGTTTGTGCCCCTTGTGTGCCCCTGAGGCAAACCTCATGCTAGGTCAGGACGTTTGGGGATTATTTTTTGGGTTGCTGGAGCCAGGAAGCGTACCTATGGAACCTCTCAGGTAAACGAGGCAAAAAAGAATTATCCTTCTTTCTAAGTGTGAGGTATAATATACTCAGTCATGTTCTGGAAGTTTCTGTCTTGATATTTATTCTTAAAAGAAAAGAAAATATAGCTAAAATTTAAACAGTGAGTGAATGGCCTTTTTCAAGACTACTACTCTGCACAGAGGCTCCTAATTGCTGCTTTCAACATCTCTATCCTTTACTGGCCTAAGCTTAAAATTAATTGCACATTTTTTTTTTCCTTATTGAGTAAAAAATGTAAGTGTAGCACAGATTCAGGCCTCAAATGCACCTTTGTCATTGACAGAAGACTTACCTTCACAAAGCGCCTTTGTTAAAATTAAACATGCTGATTTGGGTTGACCAAGATCCAGATGTGTTAATATTTGTTGGTGTTCAATGACCATCAAAGCATCAAACCTTCAAACCTCCACTGTACTTTGAGGAGAAAACAAGTAGCTAAACACAAAACTTGCTTATTTCATAATAACAATTTTTTCTTTTTTTTTTTTTTTTTAATCAACATAGATAACAACATGGAAATTTTAGAAGATTTTCAAGACATAAAGAAACAAACAGTACTGCCAAAGTAGCATATATGATTTTTTCTGAAAAACAGCCGCGTCACCTCCTCCGAAAGGCTGGAGGTTTGTAAAGCTCATCTTGTACTTTGGTGAAACTTGTTGATTACAAAAGTTTTCACGATATATAGCATCATATTTTGTTTTCCAAAAATATTAGCACTTTGTAAGATAAAGATTTGGTAAAGATACTAAAAAGGTTTAATTTCTTACTGCCCTTTAAATGTTTTCCCTCACCCATGCTAACTGAAGGGAGTCCAAAGCAAAAGAATGGCCTAGATTTTAACTATGAGCATGATTTTGATTACAGATAGACAGCCACTTCTTTTACCCATATATAATGTAGTTCACAACTTTTTTTATAACTGTGATCAGTGCTTGGGATCACTGATTTAAAAAAACCTTTTTCTATTCATCACAGAAGATTCTGTCTATCAGGGCTGCGCTCTTTCATCTGTGTTTTGCTTTGTAAAATGAACTACACGGGCAGAATAGATGTTCATATAATCTTTCCCAAGAGCAAATTAAATTACTACTGCATGGCTGCTCCACCACAAAAGAAGGGAAGTTATTATTTGAGGCCTTCCTTCTCACATACAAATATAATTTTGTAAGTCAATTGTTAAAGTACGCGGCGTTATGTGATGCTCTAGCTTATCACAAGGAAAGGGCCACACAGCTTTCCCTTTTACATTTTCTAAAAACTATGCAACTATGACTGAAAGTAAACCCCTGAAACTTACTCTTACAGTTATTTTACAGAAGAAAAAGAACCATATGATAAGTTAAATGAGTGTTTCCCCTTTTTGCTGTTACTGTGGTTGTGGTGAGATACTCTGCTTGCAGCTGCAAATACTGAATTACTCTAAGTTCTGCCAAGGGATTGCCTCTATGCCTTTTGCCAGACAAATAATCCTATCTCTTTTAGACCGACAGCTTCATTCCTGAACTACTTTCCTCTCTCATTCTCATTCTCCTTGCAGCATGCGTTCCTCTGACTGGGGCAAGGAACAGTGCCTAGCTGAGCACTGCCAAGGGCACAGGAACGGAAGCTCATCCTCTTCAGAGAGTTTCTTTCATTGCATTGGCCCAAAACCTCAGCAAGTGGTTTGAGGTGCAAAATCAAGGGGATTTGAACCTCTTCAGCTTTGCAGCAGGTGCTGTGGTTATTGTTTTGGAAACAATTAAGGGATACTCTCTTCTGACTCTCTGCTTGGCAACCTGAACCTATGCACTGCAGTAAGGATGCCTACACCACTACCAGTGCTCCTTGTTTGGTGTGAAGGATATTAACTACTTCAGCTTTTCTCATGTGCTGTGTCCAACTTGCCTTCAGTGTGCAGTGATGCTGGACCTAAATGATTCACGTCTTCCTCAGAGAAACTGAGGAGACTTTGGAGGAATGAACAACAGCTCTTAGTGATGCTTTAAGAGAGCACCAAAATGCATTGACCAAGGAGAATTACAGAATCACTGTACCTAGATAATCTGTTTGTGAGAGAAAAGGTTTCGTTTACCACTTATCCATCCCTTCAGCTTTCACTAAGAATACCCTTATTGAAACTAATTCTGGGATTATTTTGATTATTTCACCTTAAAGTTTGTGTTTCTATTTGTGAGTACTAAAACAGGCAACATTATTGTGAATTCTGCAATGCTCCATTATTGCAATCATTTTAATAGTTTTCACCTTAGTCCCTACACTAGTAGATAAATAGAGTTTAGCCCCCTCTTTCCCCTATATCATGTCCCTTGTCATTAAATTCTAACCACTTGTCCTCATCAGGGCAATTCCTGCGTATTCAGCATGACCTGTGAAATACACCAACTCTATTTTTAATACAGGGCAGGGGAGGGAGGTGTGAAGAACTTGTTTTCCTGCACCTTCACTTCATCCTGATGAGGTCTGTGCCAGATGTTGTGTTTCATAAAGTAAACACTCAGGCACATCTTCTAACTTCATAATTATGTGCATATATTCTCCACATAATAAAACTAGAATAAAATCACTACTCACCCACAAGTAGTAAATCAAGCAAATGGTGAATTAAGTTTGTCTGATGAATGTTGCTTTTTATAAAATTAAGCTGTTTACAACATGCGGTTCATCTTCTTTTACATGTTTAATGACTTTATTGCTTAGTATTTGTTCTATTATTCCATTATTGTTCTATTATTGTGCAAGGAACAAAGAAGTTACATTTCCGTGCTGCTGTTAAAACTGTTCTTCTTTCTATTTCTTTGAAACATAGAATATTTGCTCTTTTCCTCCCAATTACAAGTATAGAATTTCTGGTGTCACTCTTTATGTCCATCATATTGTTTTCTTTAACATAGATGTAAATGGGCAAGTTCTGATGCACTGCATTTTGATCTCCAAAGAAAACATTGTGTTACAGGAAAAATGGTGTTTCACACAAAATAGAAAGGTTTGCTTTAAATTTTAAGTTTTTTTTTCAATAGCATCAAAAGTATTTCCATCTGAAACATTTGCAGGCAAGTACTCCTCTATTTTTCCATTTCAACTCTTCTCCTTTGAAATAACCAAAGGACACCTTCAACTTCCAACTTAACAAAGCAATTCAGTCAACTTCATTGACACTTACAAAATATTTGCATCCAAGTGAAAATAGATTGAGCCACTCTTTTGCTGACCGCTTGCCTGACTAGGAAGGATAGTATCACTGATGGGCAACATATGAGCCAGATCCCTCCCTCTGGTCTTAGGCCATATGCAAGAGCTCCAAGGTGGCCCACCACTGGAGGAATGAATAGACCAATGTGTTCACTCACAACACATAACACAGCAAAGAAAGGAGCAAGTCAATTCCAAACCAGGCCATGGGGGAAGGAAGGACCCAGGCAATCAGTCAAATCCTAGTCATATAGTAATTGCCAGGAGAAAGCCTCAAAATTTCCTTCTTATCTGGATCTTGTCTCACCATCACTGGGAACTCTACTTGCTATGAGGACTCAGGGAGCCCTTTCAAAAACCAGAATCCACACACTACACATCTACTCCATAGTCAAACCTCTCAACCCCACTGCAGACAGTCAGCTCTTATAGAGGTGGCTTCTTCCCCCATCTCCCCGTTAATGTGGAAGGTGGGGGCACCTGGTGTTGAACGCCTAATCAGTTCCCACCCAAGGCTGGCCAGACCCCAGATAAAAACCCATCAGAAGGGCCCTTCTTGCCTGGTTGTGGACATCATTCATATGCCAACCCTCATTCAGGGCTGGGGGATTAAACCCCAGCATTTCAGCCCCCAAAAGACAATTTCAATTATACTTTTTCTACTTCTCCTTGGCCCAGAGCCATGACTGGTTAGTGGCCTGTACCCATACAGGGGCATGTGTTTGCAGCACTCTATGCTTACTGGGACTATCTAGAACCAGCAGACTGAAAGGAGAGTTTTCTACCTTGTGGGGTGCACAAAGCTTCAGGTAGACAAGGAACAAACACTGGAGTAAATGGTGTGAAAGAAAAGCAATGTATGGAGGACAACAAACATGTGGTGACTCCTGCATGCAGAAGGATGAGAGGAAACCTCTCCTGAAAGCTGAGATGAACACACCAAGGGGAAAAATGAAGACCTAGTTGGACACTCCATGGACAGTGAGAGTGTCTAAGCTCAGGAGCAGACAGGATGGGAGCCTAAGTGAGACAGCAACCCCATAGGTCCCAGGAGGCACCCCCACACCGTAAATTTGCTGCCACATGAGTGAACAAGAGGACTCATGGGATGAGAGGATGACAGAACAGCAGCAGAACACAGTTATCCCATGCACCTTTGGGATCTTCTCTTGGAGATGTATGGGCAGCCACCTGCCTAACACTCCTCTTTCTGGCCTTGTCTGCTCTGCCTGTGAAGTTTGGCTCTGGTAGGTTGACAGTGGCTTTGGAAATAAATTAAATAAAGGTTGTGCAAGCCAGCATTTTTTTTTCTTTAAGTTTAGTTTGTGGTCTCTGTTAATAACTTGCCCTTGGGCATCTTTTTTTGACTGTAACTGGTGAAATTATACCTATTTTAATGCAGTCCTCTGCAAAGAGTGGGGTGGTACACAAGTTCCTAAACTTTTGAAGTTATAAGTGGTACACTGCCATCCACATACTGTTGTATTGCATCCCATTGGAAAGGAGAGGCATGAAAGGTTAAGGAGGATCAGAACTGACATCTATTGCAGAAATTCCCAAGTTTATTTTGTGACCAGAACCTATTCTGCTACCTACATACGCCTAGCTTTTACATATTAGCAAGAAATTGTGCTGCTTTTAAAAAAGCCTGGAAAGATTTTTAGCAATAGAAAATATGCAAGTTATTGTAGCCTACGGCTGGCATTAACTTGAGCAATGATAATTTATATTTTATGCAGGTTTTATTTTTATACACCTGCTTTTCTTTGCAATTCATAAAAAAACCCATATTGATATCAAAGGAATTGCTCTGTCACAGAACTTATAAACCTAACTGAGAGGTTCACATCAGTGTCTTATCATCTTTTAATCTTTTCTGATATCAAAGGTAATTTCAGGGAGGAAGGAAATATGTAAGTTGAAAAAAAAGTCTTATTTTCTAATTATCATCAAGATATTACTTATTTCTTTCTTAACTGTTTTTCTAATCTGATCATCACTGTGCTTTTTTTTTGTTTGTCGCATTTTTATTAAGGTTTGTAAAAAGAAATATTCAGGGTGAGATAGCAGCAGGCTGGCAAACCTGCCACAGAAGAATGACATCCAAGAGACAGCAACATTTGGGGTTTTCCTTGCTTTGGTTCTTTGCTTGTGCTCTCTGAGGTTTTAAAAGCCCATAAGGACCTCTCAGTCGGGCACTGCTTCCCCCAGCATCCCCACTGGAGGCTGATGCTCGCTGTGGTCTGTGTTCCTTGGGGCTGAGAGGCATGTTTGACTTTTCTATGGTGCGATCCCACATTCAAATTGGAACTCCCATTTTAGGGAAGCCTGGTACTTCAGATCCCTTTGCAGCTTTTCTTACACTCCCAATGGCAGTCAGTGTTGTATGAAACAGGGGGAGGAAGGAGATGGGGGTCTCTGCAGCATTGTGTCAAGCAGCCCACATCTGAAAAAGAAAAGCCACAGGTGCATTGGGAGTACCTCTGAATTACTGGATTTCAGTTAGACAACAAAGCTTGCTGCCCATTTACACAGTGTGGTTTACACAACACCCAAGTGCTGGTTTCATGCACCCTTTGGTCAGCCCCAAGACCAGCAACTGGCCTGTGGGTCCCTTCTCCACCAGGGCTGCCAGCAAGTGGTGGGGTCAAGTGTGCTCCCAGCCACAGCTCCGGGGTTATCTTGTGGGGCAGGTGACAGCAGATGTTAATTTTCAGATGCTCTGCCATTGCTGTGTCTCCTTGGAGCCCCCGATCCCCAAGCCAGCAGCGCTATGCTTTCAATTCCCTCATGTGTGACCCAGCAGCCTGTATCATCTTACAGGGAGTGAATAGGAGACTGAAGGGCAAGCTGTGTGGTCACTGTTTTCAATATCCCTCCCGCTAGCCATTACATCATCCAGCTACTCTCTAAGAGGATTTTCAGCAGGCTTGGCTTCGTTATTAAAATAGTAATTAATTTTTTCCTCTTCACAAAACCCGAGGACCTTCAAATGGAGGCCTCAGGAGTGAGGGCAGCTTCCTTTTGAAAGTGGCCTTTCTAGAAGCCATAATCGGCTCTCCAACTTTACAGTACACATGTTCCCCAGTAAATGTGATTAAAGAGCCACACAAAAAAACCCTTGCAGAAAATTAATTCAGTTTCCAGAATAAAAAGTTTGATAAAGTTGTGCAATGCTCCAATGACAACACATAATAGAAGTTCAGAGTTTTATCCTCTTGAAGGATAAATGAGCGGCCAGAAAGGTCTGGTAGTTCCCAGAGTAAAAACATCTGCTACAGCTAATTCACTTTAGCTTTTGATTGTAAAATTCATTAGCCATATCAGGCAGCTGTAGTTTCAAACATGTTGCTAGGAAGTACAGTTTTACAGGCTGGGATGCCGTTTGTTCTCCCCAGCAGTGTCGAGGTAGCATGAGTGCCTGGTGAAATGCAACCTTCTGCAATCCCAAAATAAGGGCTTGATTGACGGGGAAGTGAGGGAGGGGGGCAGTGAGAGAGGGAAGGAGAGCGGGCAGGAGGCATAGGGCTGAATGCAAAGAAGTGCCAGGTGCCATCAGGGCCATGGTGGCTGGTCTTCCTTGCCACCAGATTAGCACCAGTTGAAGGCTCCAGCTTCCTGCAGGCTTGGGAAAGAACTGGCTTTGTGGAATAAAAAGTAAACAACATGCCCACCCATAACATGGCAGCCCAGTTCACTGCTGTCTCCTATGGTAGCTTTTTTATAGGTTGTATTAAGCTTACAGTTTGAATTACATTTTATGGAAAAATGTTTCCACATATTGTTTAGATAAAGAAATGAACCCCAAGTGGATTTAAAAATATACACGCACATATATATGTCTGTGCATTTTTAAATTTTAAAATACATATTTAATCCTATTCCTATTCTTATTCATTTATATTATTTAAACTTATTTATATTTATCTAATGTCAGCAGG
>NW_008628892.1:128052-139903 GCF_000691845.1 Merops nubicus
CAAGGTGAAAATTTCCTAGGTGTTCTACTCTTCCCAATTAAACCTGATAGAAGATTATTTTAATCTGACCCCTGAATCAGAAAATAAAATTCCAGTGGCAAATATGTCAATCCAGGCTTCTGACCAGCATCCTGTCAGCCTTTTTGGTGCACACTGATCACAGTCTTCTCATCTTATGTGGAATACTCCCTGTTACTTGGGTTCACTTTAAAAAAGCAGCTAGTATGAAGTGGGAGTCAGGGACAGAGAAATTGTGCCTGTATGTCAATCAAAGAATGCTTACTCTATACTGGATGAACTTTTCAGTTCCTAGAAGGAAAGAAAGAAATTTTTTTTTAGATTATTCTGCTCCATAAGATTAGTGATGACCAAAAAGTGTTGAAACTTGCAGACCAGAAAGATCACCAAAACACCTGTCAAACCATCATTGAGATTAGTGCTGCAAAAACATTATCCTTCAAGAGTGACAAACTGACACCTATGTGCCCATTGCTCTCTTTTTATAGGTCACAGTGAATTATGCACCTTAGAGACGTGAGGGTGCAGGGACAGTCAGCTTGGTGATGACAAACTGCCTTTGACTAAACCTGATCCCAGTACAACAATTTTTCTATTGTTAACTTAGAGTTTTCTCCATTGAAACATGAATATAGGGGAATTGATCTAAATAATGTGATAAATTCACTCGGTTTTCCTTCTCATAGACATGATATTTTCTCTCATCACTGGAAATGTTCAAAGCTTTGCTGATAGCAAGAGTTCAGTGAGGACTTATCTTCTGCATGGCAAGGTGCTGGTGCTGATGTAAATATGCCATCCTTTGAAATTTTTCTGCCCATTTCAACCAATTTGTGTCCTGATTCATGACCAATGTGCATTGTGCAGGCTGTTAACCATCTTTTCTCCTCTATTTGGAGAAAAAGATGAGAAAGCCACTTCACTCAACGTGTTCGCAGAGTATGCCTTTCTTGGAGAAGGAAGAATGATACGTTTAACACCAACAATTAGGCTCTAACACCAGTGACTAGGATCTTGATCAACAGTCATTAATTAGCCTTTCTGACTTGATGTAAACCTCCTTTTCTGGTACACTATTACTTGAAAAATGATTTATGAAAAAGCCTATGTTCTGACCTTTTCTGTGTCTTTAGTTTATTTTTCAACTCTGAAGACTCCTTTGAACTCTGATTGACTTCAGAGCCATATGTATAGCTAACACACACTATGGATGCTGTCTACTGGATAATCCACATTTGGAATGGGTAAGGTAATTTTGACTTTTAAGCAGAGATTTTCAGCTTCATACAGAATCAGTGGGTGTGTGTTACTTTTAAAAGCATTGAAACATCATCATTGCTGCAAACTAGCTGCACAAACAAAGGATTGCCTACCTCCTCCATTTTTCAGCTAGCTTCTGCTATTGCCCTTGTATTTTGTGGTGGTGGTTGTTTTGTTTGTTTTTTTAATTGAGCATTGACTCACATTTGCTTCCATTTCTTCCCTTTTGTATCTAGGGTACTTCCATGGGCACATTTGGTGTCCAGATCCTCACTGCGTTGTCCTCCCTTGTGTCCTCATTAGAACTAAGCTGCTGGGAAGGGAGTACTCCTGATGTTGTCCCTAACTGCAGAGAGAAGGGTATTTAATGGCAGAAGTGGTTTTACTCCTGCAGGCCTCTGCTTTTGTTTTGCGTATGCTGTTCTGGGCATCATTCACAGTTCATTCACTTACTCAAACCTTTAATTCAGCATCCCTCTAGGTCTGCAGTCTATTCTGTGACTGAAGCTTTTATTCCCTTTTAATTCCTCTTACAGTCTCAGATGCCATTCAGTGGGTGTTGAATATTAAAAATAAAGAAATAATCTATGAAATAAGCAAAAAACCGAAGATTTTGTCACACTTCCAAAACCACTGCCTTCTTACATAGACTATTCTCAGCTTTGCTGATAGCCATTTCGTTTTGCTTCTGACACTACAAATGGCTGCACAGTACCTGAGGTGTCAGGTGACAATTAAATAAGACTCCTTTGTCTCATACATGCAGACTTCTGTGCGTTTATTCCTCCTTAAAAGCCTGTTGTACACTGAATCATCTGGAATAAAGAATTTTTTGGGGATAAGGAGAAAACTAAGAAAATTATAAAACCAACTGCTAGGTTGAGGACCGAAGCTGGTTTTAATCCACAATTTTCCTGAGCTGAAAAAGAACACATATCAACTGCAGAAGATCAGAGGCTGCATTTTTCTGGGTGGTAAGGCCCTGGTGGGATTTGTACCACAATGTCCTACAGTTCATGTGCTGCAATGTGGTAAAAACTCAACTCCTCCCCTCAACACAAAGATGGAAAGACGATGGATTTGGACTGAACAGGCTTTCTTGTCTATACTTCTCTACCATTTCACTCTCCTGCAAATCATCACCTTCTGCTCATGTTCTACATGGACAGTATGTACATGTTACATTTCAAATTCTGAGTCCCTGCCAGTGCTAAACAATCAAGTTACATACCCATGCAGTTTATGTTGTGGAGCAAAGGCTCTGCCTGGTGACCCTGCTAACCTTCCTGCTGCATATACTTGAGCTGCAGCCTACCTCTGTGCTAGGAAGACATGGACCCCTGTACCAGTCTCCCATGAATCCTTGTTGCCTTACAAAGAAAACCCAAAGGCACATGGGAAAGGGTTGAGTGATTTGTTTGTGCTCCAACAGACTCATGATGAGTATGGCCATGGACCAGGAGTACAGGATGCCCTCAAAAAACACACTTCCCTCACAGGGTACTCTGAGTGGATACCCAGTGTGAACTACCATTAGTCAGAACAGTTCCTTTAAAATAAAAATACTTATGCTAAAAAAAAAAAAAGGAGCTTTCTTTCCCCTTGTAAATACTTGCTTCTCTCACTTTTATTTTAATTTTTTTACTGCTGGCTGTATTTCATTCCAAATGCAAAGGTATTCTCTCTGTAACACTGATTTTCAAGTGTTTCTAAAACAATTGTGGGCTTTCAGCTAAGGATATTAGCAATAAAAGGCAAAAGGGAATATTTATTTGCTTTTGTGGACATAGTGACACAAGAAGTTGGACATCTATTTCCTATATTGTTTTTACAATTTGTAGAGCTTGTGGCAAGTGCTTGATGCCACAGCTTCACCTCTTATAATAAACATACTTTAATACTGCCTCTTTCTTGCTATTATATTGCACCTATATTTGATTTCTGTAATATTACAGAAAAATATCAAAGACATCTAGATGACAGATAACTGCTACCTCTAAATCTGTTTTATTTATATGACCGGTAATGTATGTTCAAATAAACTGAAAACTTCTTCATCTCTCTCATAAGCTAGAGGATGAATTAAAACTGAGCCAGAGAAGCACATTTATAGCTAATCTATATTGACATTGCCTCACTGCTATCAGTGAAGCCAGAGCAATTAATACTTAGTGAGTATATGCCTTAAGGTTTACAAAAATGTCTTTTTTTTTGCTGTTGTTAATTTTGAAGCAAATAATTAAACATACAGGATTGTTCTACTCACAATCTTCTACTAAAATATTAGCTCTAAACAAGGTCATTGGTGGATATCATATAAATAGATTGAATCTTGCAGACCAGAAAGATATCACATAAATACACACTTCTCAAAATTTTCTCCACTCTTTAAACCTTTACACCTACTCCTCAAAGGAGAGAGAAAGGGAAAGCTTCCTCTGCCTTTGTGTATAGATACACGTGTGTACAGCTAGCTCAGTGTGACAGACTGTTTTATTATAGTCTCTGTCCTGAAATTTGTCCCATACCCAAGCTACTGGTGACTCTTTACAATCAGGTGGCATGGCCATCCACCAAAGTTTCATAGTCACAGGGGAATCACAGCATGAAAATGAACAGAAGTTGCAAGGCACTTCTTATGACTTATTATTCATATTGCAGCAGTTCCAAGAGGCCATGTTCCAACGGGACTGGATGTGGTACATCCCGTCACTAGATACTTCCCTGGAGTGCAGCCCAAGAGTAGCAAGTGTCTATGGAAAATGAAGTCTGCTGTATTCAGAACACTTTGAATGCATTTATGTATTTTGGACCACATCTGTATATTTGGAAGCTTCACTAAGACAGACACTAACTCTAGTCCTGTTGTCTGTGAATCTCTTTTAAAAAGTAACACTGGAAAGTGTTCCTGTGACCAGCCTACCAAAACTGCTTTTTTTCCCAGTCATGTGGCAGCCTCTTCCAGCATAGTGCTGCAGCTTTGCTGGCCATGGTGGAGGGTTGCACTTCTCTTATTCCTAGAGAATTATATTGGCTTTGAATCCTCATCCTATGTCTCTAGAATTCTGCTGGAAGCCCAAGTAAGAAGAGGTTCTTCCAGGAATGGCATCAGAAGAAAAGCAAATAAATGAGCCTGGTCCTTTCAGAAGGTTGTGAATTTAAAAGACTGACAGAAACACTTTCTTTTTATTTGCCAACTGAACAAGTTTGAAAAAGTTTCTTTTAGGCATAAGGCTTATCCACTTTAAAGGAAAAAAAAAATTAAATCAACAAATGTTAAATAAGCTTCAAGAAGTTGACTGGAATCCATTTATTTTTCTCTGTTTTTCCCCCTTTCTTTTTTACAGGAACAAACACTTTGAATGGGATCAGGTTGTTCTCTCAAAAGTGAGTGTCACAATAATAAACGTAGAGCAGTGAGATTGTGCCCATTATAGAAAGATTTTATTGCCAAATTTGTTTAATCTGCTAGATCCCTTAAAATAATGCATATGCCAGGTCACTGCAATTAACTACATGCTATTATAGATGTTTCTTTTTTTTCCCTTGTCAATTTGAGAAAATATGCATGATGAGTATGACAAAGATATCAAACAGAACAATAACCTGCACAGAGAAAAAAACAGACTTGAAGTGCAAGAGGAGTACTAAATATATAACCTTTCTAATGTTTATGATATTTTTCTTTTACAATATTCAGGTGCTAGGAATGAAAAGCAAGATAAGATTGTGATATCTATAACTGAAAAGCCATAGAAACTTTGACTTCTAACATGAATCTCCATTAATTTTGCATATTTATTTGAAGTTGGAAACCCATATTTGAATGATCAGGATACAAGGCAAAATTCTGATTTCATATTCATGTAGGTTTAACAATAAGAAGATTGCACTTGCAAATATTTTACAAATAAATTGCAGAGAAACAAAATAATTTAACAAGATTAAACAACAGCTTTAATTAGAAATAACCCTATTTGGGCTCTCCAGGGAGTTGAGGGGTGGTATCATCAATGACCTGCTGCACAGTCCTCTGTAATGTAAATGCCTCCAGGGTCTCACCATTTCTTTGAAAAGCATATTGCATTATGTCTATGATAAAACCTCTCTTACTAAGTAAAAACAACCTCATCTCTGAAAATACATACTTTGTCATTGTGTATATATGTATGTGAAAATACCATTACACAAGAGCATAATGGTTAAAAGAGTATCCTAAATTTTTTTCCTTCAGGATCTAACTGAAAATAGTAACTTTCTTTTCTTTAAATTTTTCCACTGGGTACAACAGGATTATAGCCAAAACTCCATAGCTTGATTTTACTTGCTGAGAGCAAACAGAAAATCTTCCCCATCCTGACTGTTTTTTTGTCCCTGGTGATTTTAAAGAGCACACTTTTTCTTCTTAAATGCGATATAAAGTCTGTATTATTTACTGTGGAAGTTTCCACTATTGAAATAATGATTGCTAATATAATTGAGTGAGAACATTCTGTTTCCTAGTAGACAAAGGTCCTGTGCAACCTTGCACATTTAAACAAAATGATTACCAGCAATCACCTACTTGAAATTCCTCCAAGGGTTTTTGTGTATAGCGTATGAATACACAGGAACAAAGACAAAATACACATTTTATTCTATTTTAGTGGTTCTACTTAGATTTGAACTGGGAAGCAGCAGAACTGGGAACCATCATTTTGTTCCATTTTTCTGAGTTTGACTAAATAAGTTAATTGCCCTAAAATGGAGATCTTGGGATTTACTTGCATGAACTGTGGCAACACAGTACGTGAGTTGCACACAGAACTAACAGAATCTGTTGTGAGACACACGGACAAAATGAAACAACAGTTGGGAATAATTATGCAGGAATATCCAAGCATTTAAAAAGTCTCTTTTTATCTGGGAGATGTGGCTAGAATGGGCCCCATCCATATACTCCAGGACTTCAAAAGTGTTGCCCAAGTAGGGCTGGCAGAACTTGTTCCTGAACATCTCGGTGATCAGAAATGAAGAGTGATGACAGTAGCATAGTATGCTGAAAATGGGGGTGCAATCCTTTGAGAAGATCCCTCTCTAGTGCTCAGATTGGAAAGGGGAAGGACAGTTTAGGAAGTCTTTCAAAAGTACATATGCCAGCTGAAAGTAAAACCTTGAGGAATAGTATCACTCTGTCTTTAGTTACTATTATTGCATAATTTCTTTGCTTCCACCATGTATTTTCCATCAGCAATACATTTAAGCAAAGATTTAGTTTTGATTAATTTTGCTGGGATCTGAGCATGTGCTTAAGCCTTAAACACATGTTAAATCAGGTTAAATTGTCCCTTAGCTACAGGGCTGCTGAATCCTGGCCTTTCTGCATATCCTCTCCCAGCAGCTGATAGCACCCCTGTTCCCAGCTACTTTAGCCTAAGAGACAAAATAATGGAGCTGAAAGTTTTACCTATGTTGAACATTCTGAAGCATGCTATTAGCATTTGCTTTTTGTTTCTTTTTTATTGGTGATACATTTTATTTTCCACGTCTGGCAAAATTATCCCTGGCTGCATTATATCCTTTATCCCTGCATATGCTTATCCCTTTGGTTCTCCCATAAGTAGCTAGTATTCAGCCTGTCACAGGTACATGAGGCTAATAGTTCAATCACGAGGGAGAAGGGGGAGAGGAAGATGAAAGGGCAGGAAATGGCTGTCATGGCCCCAAAGGAAATATTTGTAGGAAAAGGAGCACAACAGCAAATAAAGTGCTAATTAATGTCCAATTCCAGCACTGATATACGGACCACAGCAGTAGGCAAAACCCAGCCTTCTGTTCCACTGGCTGCTGAAGAGCTTTTGTGTTGTGGCTCTATGCAAGCAAGTTTTGAATGTATAACATTTTTCAATTCTCTCTTCAATATATGTTTTGTGTTTAACAGAGTTTTCCTTCTTTTGCTGGATTTTTTTTAAGTTTATTTGACTGAGGCTAGTTTATCTGTGCTGATGCTGACTTGTTCAGTATATCCTGATTTTAAAGTAGCAAATACTCAAACTGGAAACATTTTGGGAAGTACAGTGGAAGAAGAACATATCTGATAAACTGAATAAGAAAAAGAAAGAGAATGTGTAAGGAGATTAAACTCTCCCAGGCCTAATGGGACTTTCATGGGAAATATTAGACCTCACTCACGGATTTGGGGATCTAAAAAACACAGTAATGCTTACAGGACTACTTTAATGGCTTTGTCCAGCAAAAGGTTCTGAGTGAACCTTCTGTTGGGAAATAGAATAGCAAAAGCAACACTGTTTTAACAAAACACAGCAATTGATACAAGGAACCGACTAAATATGTTGTTAAAAGAACACAAATGAAAGTTGACATTCACAAAGGAATGACGTGATGGTAAATTATTTCCGGTGTTTAGTATCTAAGAATCACATCTTAAGGTAAAATGTTTGCTGATGACTGAATGCCAGAAATAATAATCTGACATTAAGCTTTTGTGAGTCTGACCAAATAAAAGCCTAAAAAGGGAATTTATAGAGCAGAATGCATTTGTTTGAATAATGCACAGCTTTTGGAATATAAATGACCAAAATATTACTCATTACCCTATAATCATAGAATCATAGAATCCTTTGGATTGGACGAAACCTTTAAGATCTTCAAGTCCAACCATTAAGGCATTAGGGCTCTAAAGTCCTCTGCTAAAACAGATCAGAATATGTCAGGGTTGGAAGGGACCACAAGGGTCCCCCAGTTCCACCCCCCCTGCCATGAGCAGGGACCCCTCCCACTAGATCAGGCTGCCCAGAGCCTCATCCAGCCTGGCCTTAAAGCCCCCCAGGGATGGAGCCTCAACCACCTCCCTGGGCAACCCATTCCAGGGTCTCACCACTCTCATGGTGAAGAACTTCTTCCTTACATCCAGTCTGAATCTGCCCACTTCCAGCTTTGCCCCATTCCCCCTAGTCCTGTTGTTACCCAATATCCTAAAAAGTCCCTCCTCAGCTTTCTTGTAGGCCCCCCTCAGATGCTGGAAGGTCACAATAAGGTCACCTCGGAGCCTTCTCTTCTCCAGACTGAACAGCCCCAACTCTCTCAGCCTGTCCTTGTAGGAGAGCTGCTCCAGCCCTCGGATCATTCTTGTGGCCCTTCTCTGGACACGCTCCAGCAGGTCCATATCCCTCTTGTAATGGGGGCTCCAGAACTGGATGCAGTACTCCAGGTGGGGTCTCACCAGAGCAGAGTAGAGGGGGAGAATCACCTCCCTCGACCTGCTGGCCACAGTTCTCTTGATGCAGCTCAGGATCTAGCTGGCTTTCTGGGCTGCAGGTGCACACTGCCGGGCCATGTTGAGCTTCTCATCCACCAGCACCCCCAAGTCCCTCTCCTCAGGGCTGCTCTCCAGCCAGTCACTGCCCAGCCTGTATAAAGAGAACACAATAGTTATTAAATAAAAGACAAAAAAAAAAATAAAGCCCACATTGAAATATATTGTATCACCCAAGAGAAGGCTGGAAAGTTCAGAGTCAGAGTGGAAAGACCATTCTTGCTTTACAGTGTGGCTCAGGGCAGCTTTTTATGGACACAGAATGAGACATTACTTACAGCACAGTTATTGTAGCTCTTATGTCCAAAGAGGCTGGAATATCAGCTCATCCCATGGGCTCCTGATGGGGACAAGGGAGAGGCTCTCTCTGTGTGTGTTCTGTAAAAGAGACACTTTCACAGTTATAAATCGCGGTAACAGTCAAGACCCAGCTATGGAAATAATTTTCTCTCCACAAGCCTTTTGGAGGCTTTGTGTGTCCCTGATCCATACTATCAGACTGATCTGAGCTTAAACTGTTTGATGTGAGCCAAAATCTGTGCATTGTTTTGGCATGCCATGCTGGCATAGAAATGAGCAGTGACCATGTCTCTTTCTTTGATCGCTGGCCTTGCCAAGCGCATCGTTGGCATGGCTGGAGGTCCCTACTTCCTCTGCCCCAAGGCCTGCGCTCATGGGCAGACACAGTCCCACCAGAAGCTGCCTGCCTGGGAGCCAACCATGAACAGTGGCTCTCGCGTGTGTGATATTGGCATAAAATGAAGCAGCTGCAGGATGCAGCTACTTGAGTCTTAATGGAGTCCCAAGATGAGGCTTTGCCATGCTAAGTTTCTGTCTCAAGAAAGTTTCTACAGCAGAATGATAGCAACGGCCTTTCCCCAGTTTTTGCTGTGCGTGATGGAGATTGGAAGTTTTAAATGCAGATCTCCTGTAGTTACATACTTACACAGACAGCATGTCCATGTAGCAACGTATGTTTGCAATCTTGCTCTCAGTCACTAGCTGAAAGTGGTGATGTAAATCTGGCTTTTCACAGTCTTACTTATTAAGTAATGATTTATTTCTGTGTGTAGATGTGTGTGAAGCAGTAACCAAGAATGAATTTTGTCTGATATTTTTAACCCTTTCTTGCACAGATGTGAAGGACTGCAGAACTTCAAATTTCCATGGGGCCAATTGTGTTACAATGCTGTAAAGCATTACCTAGTGAGAAATTGTGTTACCAAATTCTGGCCTTTAACTACTGTTTATCAGATTGCTTTCTGAATACACCTTTCAAGTTCTCACAGCTCTGGAAAAAACAAAATCTTTATTGTCTTAGAATCATAGAATAGTTTTAGTGGGAAGTTTAAGATAATCAAGTTGAACCGTTAACCCAGCACTGCCAGGTCACCACTAAACATGTCCCTCAGCACCACAAATACACATCTTCTAATTCCCTCCAGGGATGGTAACTTCCCTGGACAGCCTGTTCCAGTGCCTGGCAACTTTTTCTGTGAAGAAATTTTTCCAAATATCCAATCTAAACCTCGCCTGGTACAACCTGAGGCCATATCCTCTTGCCACTTGTTACTTGGAAGTACAGACCAGCCCTCACCTCACGACAACCTCCTTTTAGGTAGTTGTAGAGAGTGATAAGGTCTCCCCTGACCCTCCTTTTCCCCAGCCTAAACGACCCCAGTTCCCTCAGCTGCTCTTCATAAGACTTGTTCTCTAGAACATTCACCAACTTTGTTGGTCTTTGGACCCACTCCAGCTCCTCGATTTCTTTCTTGTATTGAGGTGTCCAAAACTGAACACAGTAGCTGAGGTGTGGCCTTACCAGTACTGAGTACAGGGGGATGATCACTTCCCTAGTCCTGCTGGCTACTCTATTTCTAATACAAGCCAAGATGCCTTTGGTCTTCCTGGCCTCCTGGGCACACTACTAGCTTATTTTCAGCCAGTTGTCCACCAGCACTCCCTTTCTGCCAAGCAGCTTTCCAGCCACTCTTCCCCAAGCCTGTAGCATTGCATGGATTTGTTGTGACCCAAGTGCAGGACCTGGCACCTGGCCTTGTCAAACTTCATAGCATTGGCCTCGGCCCACCAATTCTGCTTGTCCAGATCTCTCTGAAGAGATTTCCTACCCTCAAGCAGATCAGCACTTCTGCCCATATTGGTGTTGTCTGCAGACTTACTGAGGGTGCACGCTATCTCCTCATCAAGATCATTGATAAAGATGTTAAGAAGTGTCCCCAGTACTGAGTCCTGGGGAACAGCACTTGTGGATTTAACTCCATTCACCACCACTCTTTGGTCCTGGCTGTCCAGCCAGTGTTTTACCCATCAGAGCATACATTTGCCTAAGCTATCAGCAGCCAGATTTTCATGAGAATTCTGTGGGAAATCGCATCGAAGGCTTTACAGAAGTCCAGGTGGACAACATCCACAGCCTTTCCCTTACCTAGTAAGTGGGTCATAGAAGGAGATCCTGTTAGTCAAGCAGGACCTGCCTTTCATGAACTCATGCTGACTGAGCCTGATTGCTTGGATGCCTTGTATATGGTATATAATGGTACTCAAGATAATCTGCTCCATGACATTCCCTGGCGCCAAGGTCAGACTGGCAGGCCTGTAATTCCCTGGATCCTCCTTCTAACCCTTCTTGTAAATGGGTGTCACATTTGCTATACTCCAGTCTGGGATCCTCCCATAACTGGGACCTCCCTGGTTATCCAGGACTACTGATAAATGACGGAAAGTGGCTTGGTGGGCACATCCACCAACTCCTTTAGTGGTCTTGGGTGTAACGCATCCAGCCCTGTAGACTTATGTAGGTCTAAGTGATGCAGCAGGCTGCAAACCACTTTTGCAAACCACTTTCCTTGTTGCTTATAAAAGTCTTATTCTGCTCCTCATCACTGTCTTCCAGCTCAGGGGGCTGGGTACCCAGGGAACAGCTAGTCCCGCTACTAAAGATTGAGGCAAAGAAGGCACTAAGTGTGTTATTCTTTTCCTCATCTTTGGTCACTATGTTTCCTCTTTCATCCAGTAAAGGATGAAGATTCTCCCCAGTGCTCCTTTTGTTGTTAATGTATTTATAGAAACATTTTTTACTTATGACTCGAGGGCTGGAGCAGCTCTCCTACGAGGACAGACTGAGAGAGTTGGAGCTGTTCAGTCTGGAGAAGAGAAGGCTCCGAGGTGACCTTATTGTGGCCTTCAAGTATCTTAGGGAGGCCTACAAGAAAGCTGAGGAGGGACTTTTTAGGATAT
>NW_008628892.1:140059-165058 GCF_000691845.1 Merops nubicus
GGCTGGATGAGGCTCTGGGCAGCCTGATCTAGTGGGAGGTGTCCCTGCTAATGGCAGGGGGGTTGGAACTGGGTGACCCTTGTGGTCCCTTCCAACCCTGACATATTCTGATCTGTTTTAGCAGAGGACTTTAGAGCCCTAATGGCTCAATAGTTGGACTTGATGATCTTAAAGGTCCCTTCCAACCTAAAGGATTCTATGAATAAGTCAATACTCACTTCCTTCAAGGAAGTGAGGACTACATGGATGTAACTGATGGAGGAAACTGGACCATTGTCTTTGTAGCAACACTAAAAAATATAAAACTGAGTAGATAAGCTCCTCCACTCCCCCCTCCACTGTAATGGAGAAATTCACTCAACAGCAGTTTCACCACAGAAAAAGAGAAATGTCTGTAAGGTCAGGAGTATAATCGAGAACATTTGAACCTTTCTCTTCACTGAGAAGACTACTTGCTTTTTTTATTTTTGTTATTGTAATTTTTCAGTTTATAAAAAAGATAAAAAAGATCTGCTGAGCACTTCACTAAAGCAGATTAGGATTTTTCACCTATCAAGAACAATAACAATTCTTGTGAGGGACCTTTTGAAATTGTCTCCATCTGAGTTATTGCTTTGACACTGGGGGAGATTTTTCAAAAGATGAATACAGAGGTTCGATAAACTTCATTTCCCAATGTCAAATGTGTTGATGAAATTGAAGTGAAAAGCATGTGAAAGATGAAATTTCTCTCCCAGGCTAAAGACATGCCTCTGACTTTTATGATGGTTCCTTCTTAGGCAGGGATTCCCACAAGCTGGATAAACACATGCATGTTCAGCATAGCCAGGCTGATAAACACACTACTTGTCTATTCTCCTGTATCACATGAGGCATTGGCAAAGTATTTGGACAAAACACGTCATTAGGCAAGAAAGCAGTGATGGAAAAGAGCTCATTTTCTTTTAGAACAGGAAGCAAAGTGTACAGGCTTCAAAGTATTTAGAAAAATTCTGAAACAAAGATCATTTCTTTCTGCAAGCGGAATATGCTCAGTTGTACATGAAGTGTTTGTTACTTGAACGGACTCACGAGTAGGATGACACGTGATATTCAGTGCAAGGTATCACCGAAACTGGTCTTTTTCCAGAGACTTACTGGACTTTGGCAAGTCACATTTCTTCAGTGACTTACAGGCCAAATGATGTTCAGGACAGGAGTAGGAAACAAGATACTTCCTGTTTTCTTAATGAGCCGTAAATTGTTTCCTTGCTTGTGCTGAATTCACTTTTTGGAAATCTTTACACAGGAGCTGAAATCTGTCTGTTTGCACAAGAATTTTGACAAGGCTGAGCTTGAATAGTCCCCATAATAAACACTGAAGTATTTGGCAGAGAAAGGTGGAAACATGATAGTTTAGAATAATTCAGCAAAATAATTTTTTTTTTCACTCAGAACCAGTTTTTCTGCCTTTAAAAATGTAAAATCAAAACACAAAATATTTTCCAGTTTAAGAAACTAGATTTTTTTTTTTTCACCCCACAGGTAGGATAGATTTTTTTGCATCAGCTGCCCTAATATTAAATTATTTCTACTTCCCAAATTATTATGATATTTAATCTTCACATTATTATTTGTCATAGCACTCAGAGGCTCCCATCAGGTTCAGATTGCTATGTTGCCATATGGCTTAGCAAGCTTTTAGGCTCCCTATATTGGACCTTTTTACAACACTGATAAAAAAAAGGTAATTTGAAGAACTACAAAAAACTACAAAGGCCACAAAAGCCTTTTCAAGTACAGAGAGAAAGCAAGAAATACTAAATCTGAAGAGTTAGTCCAGGGGTGTTTTATATTTGTTTTTTAAAATTATATTCGCTCTCTCATAATACCAACAAAAATTATATTATAGTAAGGGATAGACACCTGCCCTGAGACTGCAATGGCATTGCTCTGGCATCTGAACAAACAGAAAACCCAGAAAGAGTTTACAGATGGTTGTGAAAACAGAGGCATAGAGTGAGAGAGAAGACTGAATGGCTATTATGCAACAACCAGAGCAGAATCCAAGTCCTCTAGTCCCAGGCCCTACCCCTTAACTCCTGCTCTCTCACCTTGTTGCACTAGGAGGTGGCACAACAGGAGCAGTCATTAGTGTGAGATGTAATTGAACAGGTCATTGTGGGAGGGTGAGATTATACTGTATGGAAGCACCATGTAAATGATTGTTTTATATGGAAAAAGATGGGAGGTAATGTCACAATAGGATTTTTCTGATGCTTTAAACAAACAAAACATTTTACATCTACATTCTTCTCCTTTATCACCCTTATAAAGGTGTAAATTTCCCATTGATATTCATGCTATTGTCAGAACATAAATTCACTACGGAAAGGAATGTTTTTTTACAGCTACACTTCTATGAGATGTGGCTTCATCAGCATAATTGGATGGCATTTTTATGTGCTGTATCTGAACTGTACTGTGTCATGTAGTCTTTTGAAGGAGCAGAGACACATTTACTTAGTTTTCTTTCTTAGGGGTAATGTTTTGAAAATATATGAGAATCTCAACACATGCATTCCCACCAGAGGTGAATTTATCTGGGATCTAAACTGATGTGGACTTTCTGTGTGATCATGATCCATCATCTACCTACATCCTGCTCCAAAAGAATGCCTAAGCCAGGATTTGATTCTGACAGGCTGTCCCCTTGGACCAACACTAAGATGCTGTCTCTCTCTGTAAGTCATGCTGTGGCTCGTGTTGCCTCAGGAGAAATTCATGCACTTGTCCTCTCAATATCTCTCCGGTGAGGAAGTATTATCAATAAAGTCACAGAAAGGAAAATAGGGGACAGGATATGCAATCTTAATTCAATGACAGTTTAAACATCTATAATTCTCTTCAAAAATGTCAATATTGACTAAATAACTCAGTTTGTGGTTGGGACCCCACAGTATCAGGAAATATATACAAACAGACTTGTGTGGATCTGCACTATTTAATAGTTCCTGAGCCAGTTTTCCTCAAGGTACTGCTTAATCCCTCACATGCTTTCTATACCTGTGAATAGTTGTAGAATTCTCTTCTTTCTCAACAGATATACATCTCCCATAAGACATCACAAGTTTTGAAGATGTTATTCAAATTATTGGACAGGCTTTTTAAACTTTGAGAGTAGTTTAGATATCATAGCTGATATAAACAGATGAAGCCTCACTGAGTATATACCGACTAGAAAATAGGTATAATGCTTACATCCTTTTTCCTTTAAGGTCCATGACAAGGACCTATTTCCTCTTCCATTGAATGCTGTATTTCAATAATTGTTCATGAAAGTAACAGTATGTTGCAGGGTAAATAATTTAAACAGCCAATATGAAAAGTATGTTTGGTTACTTGATTCTGAGAATATGGGAGAAAACCTGCGTTCATTCCTTTAGCCGTTAAAATGGAGCATACCATAGTTAGTTATATTTTATATTTTGTTTTGTGGTAGAAAATTAATAACTTAGGAAACACTCAAATAAGACGTTTTTCACCTTATATGAAACTTTAGAATATCATGGCATTTTTTAAACTTATTAATTCTGCAGAAAAAGTAGTATTAAATAGGAGCATTATTACATCTGTAAAACTCAGCATTGCAAAGTTAAAAGTGCTAAAGAAATGTGTACTATTTTATTTTAGCCTCCTTATTTATGGTGGTGAGGAAGGGAACTGGAAGGAGGAGGTATCTCAGAAATACAGACTTATTCCTGCTTCTGTTGAGGAGTTTCTAAGGACTCAAGCTACTTTCATGGTCACTAAGAATAAGTTTTTCATGTGTGGCTTGTAGGGTTTGAAATCCTAGGAGGAAATCATACTGTGCAATACACAGAAATACCAAGTTGCACACGCTCAGCTGAAATACCTGGGACTGCTAGCCCATGGAGGACTAAACATATGCTTTTAAAACACAACACCACATAAAGCTACATCTTATCTTGTTTGAACTAAGCACTGACAATTAGTGGCTATTTTTTTATCTCTGTTCTGCTAACACTTTTGTAATACCTTATCTTGGTAATAGCCTTGGAGCCAGCTCACTCAATTGCCTGTGTGGTTTTGATCTTGGAGTGCAGGTGAGTAGGGTGTGTGAGAGTCTTTGCTAGAAGGTCTAAGGCATCCCCAAGGCTCCACAGTGCTCCCTGGTGTGCATTCAAAAGTGCCATACTGCTTGCAACGGCCTTGTGAGGGTAAGGAAGCTGACAAACAACTTACCAAAGTGAGACACATGGATTCTTCACCAGAACATTCTGTCAATGCTTGTAATCTGTTGTTATGTGAAGAACCTACCACAACTTATAACTGTTACAATTTATAGTACATCTTGATCACTGTCTAATGAAACTCTGTGGCACTGCAGAGAAAATAATTCAAATACAACAAACAGATTCATAGATCTAAGAAAACATCTTACCCAAAGCAGGAAACTCTCCTAAATAGGGACTAGCAACTAAGATCTGGAAAAGGTTCAGGAAAGATCTGATCTCTTAATGAGATAAAATAAAGCCACTAAATGGAAATAAAATGAACAGAAAATGGCTTTTTAGTAAGGAAAAGCCATAAACTGCTTTAACAGAAAAAAAAAATGTGTTGGAAAAACAAACAAGTCATCTAACAAAGCAAATAAATGTTTATTTTTTACACATTTATTGCACTATTGTGTGTTTACGTAAAATGAACACTTGAACAATATCAATCTCATTAGAAAAAATTCTAAATTACATTTTAAATATTTTAGATTTTTAAGCCAGATGTACAGTTTTTGGAGATCAAAGACCCAGAACTGAGAAGACAGTCAGAGGATCCTGCCTTGAACTTCCGTATATACACTAGAATTTACAAAGATGAAGAGCATAGCCTAGAGGAGGTCTGAAGTTTTGGATGGGACAAAAGACAGGCAAACTGAGGACAGCAAACCATAGAAGCATATATAAAGAAACTTTCAGAAAACTTCTAAATAAAGAACTACAAACACATGTAGATGCTATTCAGGGCCTCAGGATTGCCTTACCTTTGGATATATAATTTGTTATATGTGTGACAAAACCATTCTGCAAATATTTTTAGAAGAAAAAAACAATTGCTAACAAGAAAGAAGACACATATACCTGCATATTGAAGAACAAAAGTCACAGAAATACTTCAAGGACAGGATGTGATGACTGAAATATTAGCTTGAACAAAAAAGAATATAAATTTTAGGGAGCTCATGGCAGATGAGGTAAAGGGTTTGAAAAACCATGGTTAATACCAGCAAGTAAAACTCAAACACACATAGGAAGTAATTTCCACTTTAGATAAATGATAAGCAGGTATAAATTACTTTAATCTAGTTTAATCTAAAACTTGTCATTCCAGGGCTAGTTTATGGATTAAATATGTCAGAGAATAAGTTCCAATAAGGGACTTTATACTGCAAGAGAGCTGAATAATCAATAAAGGTATAAAGAAAAATGTAGATATAGAAAAAAAGGAAAAAAAAAATGTATAAGGAGGAAAAATAAAACTTGAATTTTCAACCAGAAGATACATGTCATAAAGAAAGTATTATTAATGAAGAAATGGCAAAAAGGAGTGAAGACAGAGCCTGGAGTAAGAACTGTTCCTGTAAAAACATTCAAGAAATTCTTCAGATCTATGCTCCTGTGCAAAACAGTCAAGTAAGTCCCACTGACATGACTGAGTTACATCACTGAAACACTTAATCTGCTCAAGTGTTAATATATAGTCAAAATTAGGGTTTATACAAATGATGATGCTAAAACAAGAGGTTTTAAAACTGTAAGGTTTTATTCATGTTACAATAAATAAGAGCAGAAAATGTGTGATAGAGGATCAGTCTAGTTTTAAATCCTGCCAAAAGTCAGTAGATAATGGCAAAACAGGGACAGCTCACTAAGTTCCTCATGCTTGCAAAAGGGGAATTCAGCAGAGGCAGACCCACTGGAGAAATGAGATACGATTGCAGTTTTCCTAAAAATGAGGAAAGATAAATTAGTGTTGTTCTCCCCTGGCTAAAACAACAAGAGATGGAGAAGCTGATCTTTCAGGCAGTGCTGTTGGCAAAGACTGAGAAGAGCAGAGTCTCTTTGGAGACTTGCAAGACAGTACACATGATCTCAGAAGTTACTGTCATCTTTTCCTTTATAAGCTCTTTCTCTGTTTTGGTTTATGTACCTGTTGTCCTTAAACCAGATGTTTCCTTAGTTACCCACCAAGACAGTAATAAGATGTTAGTATTTATCCTCTTTCATTGGGCTAACTATTGCACATACAACTTTGGACCTATAATCAGTAGGATTATTTGTTTCTTCTGTTCTACAGGATAGAGTAGAATCTCACTCATCTGCTTAGAAACTTCCTTTTAATTTCTTTTTAATGTTTTTTTTTCCATAGTCATTTTAGTCTGTATGTTTTTACGCCAACAATGACTTTTTCAACTACCTCAAATATTTACCTTTGTGTGATTTATAAATATATTTTGATTTATTTATTTAAGATTAATGTTGTAACTATGACAAATTATTAAAAAAAAAATCTAGAATCTGAACATCTGTTCCCAGCATAAAGCTTTTTCCCAGATCCGGGATGCAAAAGTCCAGCTTCAGCACTAGAGTTGTGACAGGAACAAATCAATTACAGTGAGATTTGTATGTAACTGCTCTTTTTTCCCCTGTTTGCTGTAACTGAAGCAATTAACCTTTACCATAAGTAACCTGTATAGGATTGGAAGGGAATTACACTTATACCAGCTAAAAGATAGTTCCAATGTCAACTCACCCATCGAGAATATGATACCTGTTGTAGAGCATTACTTTTATGGGAGTCCCACAATAAAAATCAAGCACCTTGTATGTCAGTAGGTAGATCTCTGTAATAGATCCTCTACTCCAAGATAATGAAAGTAATCCTAAACTCTAATTGCAGCAGGCAAATATCTGCTGTGCTAGACGCATAGCATCTTCTTCTCATTTATGCATAGGCATGCTAATGTTATGCTGATAATGTATAAGAGACATAAGAAAAATGAGCACGTATTTCCATTCACTTTAGGATGTAAAGTGCCTTGTCTTCTATGGACTAAGTGGCACTGTGGTACTGTGCTGGAAAAGTGGCCTAAGTGTAAAGGAGAATTTGGTGTATACTCTTCATCTCCCGCAATATCTCGTACAGAGAAACCAAGGTGTATCATACCGATGTGGTCATGAGGTCTGAGCATATCAGTAAACAAAGTGCAACTCCAAAATCATAGCAAACAAACAGCTTACAGGTAAATTTTCTGGCAGCACCTGTCTATGGGTAAGTAAATTGCAAAATGCAGAAGACATTGGGACAGTCGTGTTCATTTCTGTCCCCAAAATGCCAGTGTCTGCTTATTAAAATGACACAGCCAAGCAGACAATTTCTTGGTCATACTACTGTCTGGTATTATTTTGTTTTTTTCAATGAACAATTCTCAGTAAGTTTTGTTTACTTCTGTAAGTCTCTGTGCATTGTCTAGGACAATGAATAAAAGGTGCCAGTCACATAAAACATTACTAGGGTTTGCAGGACAGGGGGTATTTTTTCATCATGTGGCTATAAATGCCAGTTTGTCAATTCAGAATCTTCAGTGTGGCTTTTCCTTATCTGCATGCAAATTAGCTTCTTATATGTTTCTTCAATCCCTTCTCTAGCCCTCTTTTCTTTAGGACAGTTTGTTATGATGCTTTTAATGCAAGTGTATCATGTGCTGGTTTCTTCCAAAATCCATCCTCTATTCTTGTCCTTCTCTTCCTGCCAGTCTCCAAGATGAGCTCATCTACAAAAGTGTAGATCTTGAAAGACAAATGGGAAGCTGTGGGTGTCCAGGGCAGCCAACTTCATCTATAGGAATGTGATTAGACTCAGCCAGTGGAAAGTGCAACTGCTTAATGCTTCCTAACCTATGAAAGGGTAGAGAGCTCCTAGGAGACATCAGTCATGTTTACAGGAGGTAAAAAAAAAAAAAAAGGTTACAATTCAAAGGGTTAAACTGAAGTTGACTTCTGAATCCTTCTTTCTTCCTTTGCCCCGGGTTAATGACAATGGGGACTGTATATGTTATGACTTACAGCATCACTTCAGCTTGTTTTCAGTCTGCCAGTGGCCAGGAAAGTGTGGAGCAATAATATTGCAGTATTTATTCGAAGACAATAAGCAGTCATTGCTGAGCTAGGGAAGCCAGGCCATGTTTATCTTCATGGATTTAGTCAGCTGGGAGATGAATAAGAGCCAAACTTGAACAAGCAAACATTTGCCTTCTTCTCCACAATGCTGCTATTTCACTTTCCATGGCTGAAAACATAAATCTTCCTTCAGTGGCAAGCAAACAGCTTCAGATACATAGCACTAGCTAGATGTCACAGGACATCAGCTGAACACTTGTGACCCTAAGTGTTCATGAAAACAATCACAATTCATCTTAAAACAAAAAATAGCCACAATCTTATAAGCAGAAAACAATAAAAAGCTGAAGTAGGTGAACTGGTCTCTGACTAAATATCATCTGTAAAAATGATTTCTTATTGTTCTGCTCATAAAAAGAATTATAGAAAATTATTGATTGTAACAGCCAATGGTTGCAGTGCAAATACAGAAATAAGGGTTCCAAGCAGGTATAAAGCAATTTGAATTCTATTGATGCCTTCATGGGGTGACAGCACATGTTTCAGAAAAAACCCTCCCATTCAAGCTAAAGACTTCATGATTTCATTGATATTTTCTTGGTTCAGGAATTAAAAATTCTATACCTCCTTGGATAGCCAGGCAGTCTCATGTCATAAAGGATGATGGTAGTGAACAATATTCTGTGATACTGACCTTTTAAGTTGTTGTGCACTATGATTCAGGGAGTATAAAGCTGTTGCATTTCCATGTGCAGTTCCTTGCTCTTGGAGTCATAGCAAGATCTTATGAGCATGTATCTGTTTTAATCCTAATTTTTCCTAAAAGTCTTTCAAAGAAAGCCCTAAGCACAACTGAACAGCAATGTCTCCCTCAGTCTGCTCACCATATGAATCAACAGTTTGCAGAGAGCTGAGGTAGACTTTCACCTTTCATGTGCTAGCTCTTCTCAGTGTGTGTATTTTGTACTTTGGCATCATTTGCCTGATATAACCTGGGCACCTACGTCTGTGACTCACTTCCCAAATTATATGGGAAAGAAATGAAACTATGACTGCAGTAGTGGGTCCCTTGGTGCACATTATGCATATACCAACCAGTCAGTCCATTTACCCAGGAATTAAAACACTGGGCCATTCAGTGCTGCTTGACTGGAACTGCATATGAGGAGGGAAGAGGAGAAAGCAGACCTCTCAGTGTTATTACTGTTCCAAAGCTTTGTGGTGAGCTGCATTCATGTTTAGGTAAGCAGGTCCTGTGCTCCCCTAGATATTTTTTTCCTCAACAGGAGACATGAATGGTAGGGAGGCAGTTTCTGAATGATGACAGTGTGGAGAAGGTCACTGAGTGGTGCTATGGTCAGGGAGCCTTACATGGGGGTGTCATCACCAAGCTGCTCTGCAAAGTTCTGAGGGCAAATAGAGACACTACTTGGCTTAAGGGGCTCAAAGCAGCCAAAGGGAGGATCTCTCATTAAAACTGACAATCCAGCCATTGTTCTTCTCACTGAATGGACATTTCAAGTCCTTTGCTATTGACTCTTACTGTCAATGGCAATCGGAGGCAGGGAGGGGGAAGGGCTGCAGTGGGACAAGGAATGAGGATTTTTCTGCTAGCAAGTCAAAGAATAAATGACATTGTCACCATGTTCCTGGTGGCAGTTAGCTATATGCCTCCCCACCTCTCCCAGTTTTAGGAAGAGAAGTGAAGTCATAACAACAGATGCACCAGGAACACATCAAGAATCACATTTCATGTGAAGCATAACTATGTAGAAGCATTTTAAATAAAGCCGGATTGTTTCTGCTGTTTGCTCCCTTTAACTTTCACTTATTTACAAGACATTCATTGCAAAGGATCTGCCCTAAGCAGCCAGACCCTCTGTTGCTGTAAATAGTTGGTTGCAAAAATGTCCAGGAGGAGAAGGCAGATGTTACGTCCAGGAGTATAGGGCAATATATACTGTGATCTGCCTACTGTGTCTTCCAGAACTGTAAGTGAGATACTGTGTGAGCAGCTGTTAGAGATGTGGGAGGGGAAACAGCATGAAATGAAATTGATTAATAAAAACACAGAGAAAAGTACACAGAAATGTTTTCTAGTAATGAGAGTGTAAAAACCTCAGCAGCTCCCCTGTACCAAACATAATGGTCCCCCTCATACGCACAGTACATAAAATAGCTCTCCCCAGCCTGCAGGGCTTCCCGCTGCCAAACACACAAGCTAAAGTGCCATGCCTTCACATCAGGAAAGAATAAGTGGCCCAGAGCCTTTATTGGGCTGTTGAATCCAGACCAGCATATATGTTAGGCCATATACTCCTGCATTTTCAAAGAGTTTGTATTTGGTGTTGTCATCTACTAGAGAAGTGTTCCTAAAGAAAGCTCTTTCACTCATACCATATTTTTAAGGAACTGAAGGGCTGTCTCATTCTTCCACCTTCTCCTCCACAGAGAAAAATATTTCCTTCTATGCAGCTTCTTAATCACTTAAGTAATGTAGGCAACTTCAGTATTTTATATGGAAATGTTGCTGGCTTCATATTGCACAAAGTAACAGTCACCTGCAACAGAAAAGGGTTCTGAAAATCTTCTCTTATAACCACAGTTGTCTGTTGGGAGTCTGGATCCATGTGAATAATAGAGCTGAAACCTATGAGGTCTTGGAACACAAAAAGGAAAAATAAGAAGCCCCTGGCATCACTTTCAATATCATATCTACCCCTTACCTTAAAGGGCATCTCATTTCTGGAAAGCAACTTTATTGATGGCATCATAGAATTCCACATGTACTGAGCTGCATTGACAGTCAAGTTGTTTGCACTTTTTAAATTCCTGCTGTCATTTGTGCAGGTACTTTACTACAGGTCATTCCTAAGAATTCCCTCAACTTCTCAGTGTCCAAAGGCAAGGCCCCAGTATCTCAGAGCAGACATGGATCTGTCTGTTCTCTCTCTGGTGAGGGCCCCCAGTGATGATCTGTCTCTGCACTGCTAGGGACAGGTCTATAGGCTGCAAATGTCACAGAGATAACTTGGGTTTTCATGGCCAAAGCTTAGGGAAGGTTGCTTGATGGTGCCTGAGAGGCTGGAATGCAGCTTGTTGGCTTCTGAAATATTTGCTCTGCAAGATGAGGAAGACTGAGAAGACACAAAAATACATGCCTGCTCACAGGATTGGTAACTGTGTCTCATAGATGAGGAAAGGGAGGGTAGTAACTTTATGCTAATTATTTTTGGCATTGAATTGCTCTTTAAGGTAGACTTAAGCAAGCAGACAGATGCAGAAAGGACCAAAGTTTCAGGAGTGGATGAAACCTTCGCTTTCTGTTGATGACTTACAGCTCAGGTTATGATTATGTGATTTCTTGTCATCATTTCCTAGTACACTCAGCGTAAAGTCAACAGAAATAGGCCCTAATCACATACCTTCAATTTCAGAGCCATGTAATCACCATTCTTCTATAGATGGTGGAGAACTAGGGCATAATAGCCTAAAAGTTACCAGCCATTATATATGTTACTATATTCAATGGGAAAATTTAGACATAAGGTGTAATGGTTTGAAACCTGCTGCCCCTGGTGGGTGGAGATCTGAAACCCTAAACCAGGTACAAGCCTGAATGAAAGGGGTGTACACCTGTCCTATTCCCACTCCCCTTTTCCTGTCTTCGGGACTTCCTGCCAAGGTCTATAAAAGGGGCGAGAAAGGCACACCTCTCTCTCTCTCTCTTCTTCCTCTTGCTCCTTTGACCTTCTGCCTGGGCACACGCTGCTCTGCTGCTCCCTGTGCTACACGTGGCCGTGGCCATCTTGGAGACCTGGGCCTGATCTGCAGACTCTTCCCTGCCTCCATCCACGTCCAAGGATTGTGCATCCAGCTTCAATCCACCTCAATCCAGCGAGATCCTGCACCGGGGAGCCTCAGCATAGCATTTGGGTTTTGTATATTTGGAAGTTTAATCTTCCTTACCTTGCTGTTCCTACAACCCCCCTTCCCTGTTAAACCCCTACCCTTCTTCCTTTCTGTACCCTGTTAAACCCCTTCCCTTCTTCCTTTCTGATCCCTGTTAAATAGTATATTTCATTTTGTTAACTTTCAATCTGGTGCAAGGTTTTCATTACCCCTGCCTTCCTTATTTACCTCTCTATCTGGGAAACCGAGGGATAAGGGAGGTGGGACACAATTCTGCCTTCTAACCGGGACATAAGGTAAAAAAAAGTTAGATAATTTATGGTGTATTTGTATGTCTAATTTCCATTTTTTTCAGTTTTTCTCAAATTTCTTCAAACAGGAAAATTCTACTTCAAATCCATTTGTGTCACTTTGAAAATGTTTGACTCTTTATGAAGGATTCTGGTCTGGACACAGTCAAACACCCTTTCACATTATACAAACTATTTTTCTGTAACTAGCTGGACATTTCATCAGCATGGCTATGCGCTGTGCTCAACTATCAGGGCATGGACTTCATTGGGTAGCAGCTTAAACCCATGCAATTGAATAAATGTAATCCTTGACATTAAAAACTCAAAGAAAACTTAACAGCTTACCCATTACTCCACTGATCTTTACTATCTTGTTACAGGTGGGGTCTCCTGGTAATTCCTGCTAACATATACCAGTCTGAAAAAAAGAGTTGGGATCTGTGTCTTACTTTGCTTGTTATTAGGGCAAAATTCAGAGCTTCTTTTTGGGAAGAGACACTTTTGGCAGATTCATTTTAGGAAAGAAAAAGGCACAGAATGTTAAAATACTAAGATGTTACAGATACCTGAAATCCCTATTCAAGAAAAGACTTCATTGCTTCTAATGTATGTACCTTTAGGTGTAAGATCAAAGATACTATAAATTCAGTATTTTGGTTGCCTATCTTAATCTCTGTCTTATTCTAGTAACCTTATCAGCTTTAGTGAATAAGTTTTATCTGAAAAGGTATTAAACAGATAGACTAGATCACCTTCATTCCCAACCTCCTTTCTCAAGCAGGTGTCCCCTCACATTAGAAATTGACTGACCTCTTTCACACAAGTGGTTAGGTTCAGTTATCATAATGACACCTTCTGAGTTTAAAACAGCTCTAAAGCATATACAAGAAAAACAGCTTTTATGAGACGTAGTTAATGTTTTTTTTAACACGCCAACTAAACAAAACCATGGTTACACATATCAGATGTGCAGTCTACTTCACCTCAGTATATAGCAGTGAGAAGGGCAGACACAGTACATGGGATGATTTCTGTGAAGAGCAATATAGATTCATTACATATTGGCATAGATTCAGTCAAGACACACCAATTAAGACCCACTGAAGTGAGGTTCTGATTCAATATATTTATTTATTTCATCACTACTATTGAGTAGATATAGGGAAGAAAATTAATGAAAATGGTTTTTAAAAAAACACCCTCACTCTGACCAGGCAGACATTCAATATTTCCCAGGCCAGGCAGGCTCTATGGAGAGTGATGCTGAGCCAATTAATACACTCTCACTGGCAATGCTTGGATAGAAATGGCAGCAGCAGCTAAAGAGAGCTCAGGTGGAAAGCAGTTATCTTCACTCTTCACTATGTGAGGAATGACTAGGAGTGGGAATGGATGAGACTTCAGCAGACCGCTCACTATAAAGTAAAAGAATGGAAAAAGTATCAATGTAGGAGTAGGAACAAGGAGAAAAAGAGTGAGGATATAGGTTTAAAAGCAGTCAACCTCAGAATTGTGTTAGAAGGTGGTGGAGCTAATGCATGAAGAGGAACTACCTCCTAAAGCAGGATGAAAATGTTGGAGACAGCACGTGTGCGAATATGAACAAAGGAACACAACTAATTTGTTGATGAAATAGTCCCAGGTGAAGAAGGTAAAAATCATCAGATACTCTTACCAGCTAAAGAGTTATCTACATCTATGCTATTTTATCATATTCTGAAACGTGTTGTGGTATTTTGAATAAATTACTAGAAATATTTCAACTGCGCCATTTCTTCTGTTTTTGAACCATGGAATAAAAGCATGGCAAAATTCCCACTGATATTAATTTTGCCAGAATGTCCTTTCTGAGTGTTTCCCATCCATACTCTCCGTTCAACAGCCACCTTGGTTGCCACACACTTGCACGTTATCTGTGAACACATTAAAAAAAAAAGTACATATAAAGCAGCTTTACAGAACCTGAATTTTGTAAACATGTAAATATGTTGTCAACTACATGTGTCTCAATTTTAATTCTGGGAGTAGTAAACACAACTAAATCAATTAACTACTCCTATTAGTGAAGATAAGCATATGCATACATAAGTATTTGTATGACTGGAGTGCAATTATGTAATTGCTGTATCTGATGCAGCATCACTGCATACCTAAGATCAGGTTACATGTATTTTGTCGGTCTGAATGATCAAAGCTTGTGCAACTTAAGTCCTGACTTGGGTCCAATTCTCAGCAACAGCAGTTGTACAAAAGCCTTTTATCAACTTCCTCTACTTTCTGTTTTCCTGTGAAGATTTCTGCTGTGCCATAGGAAACATGTGAGATATTTCAAATGTAGGATTTCTACCAGCTGGTGATTTATTCCATTGATTACATTGTCATGTAACGGGAAGAGGAAAACCGTTTTAAGTGCTCATATAAACTGCAGTGGTGAGCTCGATTCTTATTTAATACAATAAATTTAGTTTCAGCTTTGTACAAGTTGTCTGATTCACTCCACACATTACTGCTACAGTACATTATATTCACTTCGGTCCCATACAGCCTGTTTGTACAACAATGGTGACCACTAACTTGTGTCTGTCTGAATAATTCAAAGGGAAAGAAGCATGTGCAATTTGCTGCTGAGTGATTGTGTTTGTCTATCACAATTCAATGTCAATGAGATACTTTGCGTATTTAAAACAAAAGTACATTTTTTTTCAGTCTTGTGTTACACAAATTATGCTTTTTGATGGTTACTTCTCTAGTTTCCCGGTTACTTAGATTTTAGTACATTCTAAAATATGGATTTTCTAATCATTATTATTTAGTAATTAGCACTATGCTGATCCACATACAGTATAATAACGCCTTATATTTATTACATTATGCTGATTTCAAAGAACTTGTGCCAAGACTTCTCTGTACATCTAAACATGGATTTTCAGTGGGACAGCTCCAGAAGGCCCATTAGGGTTGGGAGTGTGAAATTAATAACAAAAAAGTAGAATATTTTATTTTGTTGTTCTAAGATTTAAGATTCTAAGAGATGAAGTCACCAAAACCTTTGACCAACAGGGGCTAACACAAGTAGAGAAATTACAACATATCAAATTACCAGCCTGCCAGTTCAACACTTGGGTGAATGTTTTTACCCTGTTGCTAAAAATGGTTTAACTAAGGAATGGTCACTCACTAAGTCATAACAAAAATCTGTACCTGATTCAGAGTGAAATGCCCTAAATAGGCCAGGAAAACATGTGACCTAAAAACTGGAGTAGTCTTCAAAGTCTAGACTCTCTCTGCTTTATAAGAACAGATTTTGTTGTTATAAAGTCAATGATCTGAGTGTCCATTTTGGTCCAGAGCAGCATTTCTGAGTCATCAACTATTGTGAGGCTGGGGGAGACCTGTGAGGTCTTGGACCTGTTCTGTAAGTTACCCCACAAGATCCTTAAAGTCTAGGAATGTTTGCACCCAGAGCCTTAGATCAAAATTTGCTTCCAGGAAACGCTCCCAAATGTGACAGTGTCAGGACAGGATGCACTGTGCTTTTGCCATACTTTCTTTTTGCGGTTTTCTGTAGACATTCCCTGTCCCATCCCTTTTTATTGGTATAGGGAAGCAAGACTATTAAGCCTGCAGCATATACTTGGGTTGTCCTAAAGGAAAAAAAAAAGGAGAAAAAAACAAGAGAGAAAAGAAGAAAAAAAACCCCCAACCAACCAACCAAAAAAACCCCAAACCAAAACAACAGCAACCTAAATTATTCTCCTTATTCCTGGGCATCATTCCCCTGGTTAAGCATTGACCCTACAAAAGGTTGGGGCTCTGGAATCAGGCATCAGACAACCTTGAGAATGCTTCGTTTCAAATGCCTGTTTTTTTTTTTTTTAATCTAAACAAGGCAATTTCTCTCCTCCTCCCCTTTGTCTGATACTTTACTGCACATTACACTATTTAGAAAAATGTCACTGGAGGAACAGTCTGTGTGGTCTCATAAAATATTAACGACTCCTGAAAGAAAACTTGAAATCAAGATGCTCTTTCATGCTGGGGTATGTACTCTCTTTTGTTGGCTGTTTTTCTTTCTTTTCTCTTCATGGAATCTGAATTGCTCTTCTGTCTTTCCCTTGATATGAGATGCTCCTTACATTTATCATATTCCCCTGGAAGAAGAAGGGGACTTCAGGGAACAAATGGTGTGCTGCTGATAGCAACCAAGTAGTGACCTGTGTCTCAGCAACAGCTTCTGCAGATACCAAAGTCATGTACAGTCATTTATTTTTAGGTTAATGTCAATGAATAAGGAAAGTGAAGGAGGAGAAGGAAATAAAATGCCAGAACAAGCTGATTTCTCAGTCAAACACAGATTTCTGGCATTGCCTGATTTACTGTTTTAAAACATATCTGAAGAGATACAACAACTGGTTGTAATTCTCTTAAGGAATGGGAAAAAAAGGAAAAAGTACTAACCAAGAAAACCTCCATGTAAATTGAAAAGCAGCGTGTATGGGGGAAAAAATAACCGAAAAGTAAAGAAAAGTAAATCTTCCCATAGTAAAGGCCTATAAATTTAGAGGTGGACAGCAGTCCTGAGTAAAGAATACCGACATTTTAAGTGAAACATTTGCTGGCAAAGTGGCCGTCGAAAGTGGTTATTGAACGTTTTGCAAGAGAGCAAATTGTGGACTAGAGGTCTTTCTTATATTTTGTAGCAAAGCCAACTTCCATTGATACCACCTCAATGTCAGCCCCTTTCTCCAGCCATTTGTAAAAAGGCTTGTGATGCGAGATTGACGACTTAAATACTTCATCAATCAATGCTTTAGCCAATGTGTTGTTCAGTGATTGGTGGAAAATTCAAGTAATCCATCTTACCCCATCACCCTTGTTCTTTATTCTCTTCAGGTATTTTCATTTTTTCCCCTCCCTCTTTATTTGTTCACTTTCACTACAATCTGAAAGAGAAGCTGGGCTGAGAGAGACGGGCCTACTGCTATCTTTGAAAACCTAATCTTTGCAGTAAAACTCTTCGGTGCAAAGTGATACTGAATTAACTGAACTTTTAATGATCCTAGAGGTGGTCCTGGTGCATGTGGACTAGCAAAGCACAGGGTAAAGCTGCAATTTGTGCCATTCTGTCAAACTAAATATGTCAAACATCCTGAATCATTTATATAATCAACAATAAGGCACTTATTTCTGCTGAATTAATTTGCTAAGTAGCTTAAGGAAAGAAATAGGTATGACACAAAGCTAAAGAGCCAGTGTAAAGAAACAAAAAAGGGTTTAGGTTATTCATTTTGACATAATGGAAGGACATCCTTTGCTCGGAGAGAGAATGTCCTTTGCTTGCAAGTGAATATTTATGTTGATATCTGGTACTTCTAATTTTAATTTCAATAAGGATTTAAAATTTTAACTGCTTACTTGAAATTTTAGTATACACAGCCACAGCATAGGCTTTAAGGCAATCTAGATAAATAGGTTTTATTAATCTAGATTTCTTTTTTGCATAATAAAAAATGTTTCTAGCATAAAGGAACACAATTTTTTTCAAGATATAGATGATGATTTTCTGAATGTATCATTGTTATACAGACAAATACAAAATTACAAATAAATACTGGTTGAGAGGAATGTTTTTAAAGGCTTTGGGCAGCAAAGCATTTATGTATCCACATAATGTCAGGTATACACGTAGATCATATCTGTTTGCTGTATCTAGTAAAAGTGTTTGCTTTTTGAGTTTGTTTTTGCAGGAGATAAAATTAAGCTATCTTTAGGACAGCCCTGTCAAAAAATTATTCTCAAGGAAAAAATTTTATAAATGTTTTAGAAAATATCTATTTGTCTTCAAGTATGTGAAAAAGTGACAGACATCTCAAAACCTGACATTTCAGTGGGAAACTTTAGCACACATTTTTAAAGGTCTTTTCAGTTCTTTATAGAAGAATAAATACAATAGAAAGTTAAACAACTCAGATACTGGCCAATATGAAGGCAGAGAGTCATAAGCTTCTAAAGTTTGTTTCTGATTTATTCTGAGTTTCATGCATAGTTTTTTGTTGAACATTATCTTAATCACGAGTTTGAATGAGGACTGTAATCAGAAGGGAGAGAGCAAGTGATCAAGAATGTGAACTGCAGCAGCTACCACAGCGGCCAGGCAATCCATTCACTCCTCATTAGGCATGTTTTTAAATCAACATAAGAAAGTCTCCAGAGAGAAAAGTGAATTTTATGACACTATTTTTTCCTTTTTATTAGTTTATTTACTTTCCAGTTTCAGGAATTTAGGCCTCCAAGACATTAGGGTATGGCATTTTGGGATATTCTTAATCTGCAAAATCCCAGATAGAGGCCAAATTTCAGTAAAATACACTCAATGTTTATTTAGAAGCAAAAAAGTAGTGGGCAGATAACTTGGGGCTAGATTATGACCATGTTTATATCGTGATTTAGTAATTTTTACACAAGACAGGCCTAAGACTACAAAACAAGTTCAAGATTGCTCTGCACAGAGTACATAAAAGAATTAAGGAAAGCAAAAGAAAGAACTAATAAAGAACTAAGAACTATAAAAACAGGAGTGTAAGATAACAAAACCTTTTACACAGATCCACACTAAAATGCTGTGCAAACTCGGTCAGTATCCAGCAAGAAACTATTGCATTATTAAGCGTGCCCATTTTCTAAAGGTTTTAATGTTGGGATGCCAAATTAGTCCAAGGAGTTCAAAGCAAAATAAATAGAATCAGAATTTTCATGACTTATTTTGACCCATTATCAGGATAATGACAAAAACAGGGACAGGAAGGAAGCAGCTACTCTTCCTCTATGCATTTCACCTTTTATTTCAAATCTCCCAATGCAGTGTATTGTTAAATTTATATTTAAAAGACATTTGATACTCTTTCACCTGAATAAAAGCAGATTACTTTGTGTGCACTTGTGTGTTCATAAATGAGCTGCTTGGTGAATCATTCCTGTCATTAGAAGGTAGATAAACTGCAGGGAGGGAATAAAGTCATCATTTCTACCTCTGTGAAAATGATGGGGGTTTTTTAATTATTAAAATGCAATTATTTCCATTATTGATGAGCGTGATACTCAGGACAGCATCAATACAAACTGTCCAGGACACACACTCACTTGGATCTCAGGCTGGTCTGGCTGCAATAGAGTATTGATGCCAGTGTTTGTTTCACTTCTAATTCACATAATGGATGAGGACTTAAATACAATCCATGGCAAATTAGTACCTAGGAGATTGGGTCTATTTATTTATTTATTTAATGTGTTTATTTTTGTTACATGTGAGCCCTTCCATGATACCAAAGTAGGAGACTTTCTGTATGAAGGCAATTAAAGAACACTAGAATTGGAAACATAAAAGCTCTGATAAATTAATATGTTTGAGTTATATTATCTAGGTTCTAAGAAACTAGTCACAAATACATGTGTTAAGTTGCTTTCTAGGCCCTGTATTTTGCATGTTGCTTTAATTTTTCCCTATAATCTATACATAGATTCATATTTGCATACATGTATTTATTAACATTCCCACACACTTTTGACTATAAATATATGTAATTATTTTCATTTTCCAACTTGTTTCACATAGTGCTTGAAAATCACAGTGAAAGACTGACAGACACTTTTCATGTTTTGGTTTTGGGAATGGAGATGTCATGTCATTCTTTTGGACCTGACCCATGAAGATGTGGCTTTTAAAAGTGGTGAGGCAGAGGAAGTCTGATCCTTTCTGTGTGGTCATAGGTAGGAGCAGAATGGAAGCTGGTGTCCTCTCTCCACTCAGTCTATAAATTCCCAGAGCCTATCCCATCCACACCACTCCTTGCTTAAGCATTAACAGTTTGAAATGAAATGCCTATAAATGTGATTTATGCTATGGGCCTGCAGTGCATTATATAGGCATTGCAGTCTTCTGCAAATCAGCAAGTGCCTCACAAGTTTGGATGTCCTTCTGAAAACATCTATGCCTTGTCCACCAGAGAGCCAGGTAAAATGCACGCAGGAAGTCTGTGCCTGACCTGAGAGCTCCTAGGTCTCTCCTGTGATGGGTACTGCAGTGGATGAGACCCAAGAGTGCCATGGTTTCCAGCCTCCATTACTTCATTTCCATGAGAAGCAAAACCTGGGCTTTTAGGGTAGCAGAAGGACCTACAGTCACCCTTCCAAAAACATTGCAAGCCACAGGCCCTCTCATTTTGTTATAAAGCTAAGCCCCCTGCTTATAATTTTTAATACTGCAACCCCCTCCCCAGGAAATTAGATAGTGGCTCATATAGGACCTCAGCATAACCACATTTACTCTTATCAAAAGGCAACTAAATATCTTCAAAAAAACAAAGTCCATTTTTCCTTTATGTATACTGCACGTCAAATATAGGTCTTCCTTTTCGTGGTTTCTGCTAGAAGCTTTAAGCATCATCTGTACAAAAGCAGTAACAAAGGCTGTGTTTGACTAAAATCCTGATGTAGGCAGGTTTTCTTATAGACAGGGGATTTGGTTAAATGCACAAAAGCAACTGTGCAAAACAACCAGTACAATACTGTATATCAAGAGTAATTAAAAGCCTTCATTAAAAATGTGACAACCAAATCATTTTATATGAGACAGAGAAACCCCTATCGACATTTGAAAATAATGAATAAACAGAATGCCAATTCACTAACATTTGCTATTTAGACTTTGATGCATACTCTTAGCTCTAAAATCTGCTCCTGGATACACACAGGAAACTCCTATTGAAGTCAGTTGGAGTTGTTTATGTGTAGTTGGCAGCAAATTTTGGCCCTCAGACATTTTTTAGTGTTCATTTAAGAGAGTACAGTCTAGCTCAATGCTCAGTTTAACCCTCTGTTAGTACGCATTGCTCTCCCTAGATCCAAACTTCATGGCTATGGACCATTCATTTAACATGGACCATACTAATTCGTACCCAGCCTAGGCAAAGTGACAATGCAGTTGCTGAATTTGATTGTTGTGTGAGAATTTATTACTGATATAAACTGATAAGCTAGAGTGGGTTGAATTTTTCCTCTCTATTATTGCAAAGTCTGATCTCTAGTACTGAGCAAAACTCTGTATAATTGTTCTGGCAGCCTTTAAGGTCCCCTGTCCATGATGGATGATGTTGTCACAGACGTAGCAGAGACATACCATCTCACTTATGACAGAGCAGTGCCAATGTGGATGAGGCAGGTGCTCAGAAGACTGGAGTAGGAGAAGTAGACCTGAGAACTGATGCAGATGTACAGTGAGTGCATTTCCTGTGTGTCTCCCAAATATTCTTTCCCAAAGGATCCTCCTTAGATCCCACCTCTGCTCTTTGCTCACCACCTCCGCAACCCTCATCCCAACTCCTTTCCCTTCCTCTCGGAACTAGGTGGGTTCAGCTGTGACAAAGTGGGAGTTAGTGGTGGTTAAATGCTGTGACTTCTGCTCTCGTCTCTGTGGCTCACTCCTTCAGTGGGCACACGGAGCAGAGCCAGGGACAGCAGGGCTGCCTGGGAGTAACAAGTGGCTCTTTTGACTCTGTGAAACACCAGGGGAAGAAGTGGGATCTCCTGCGAGCTCTAGGACTTTGGGTGCAGGTCTGCTTCTTGGAAAGCTACTCCTTGTGGTGAAACTGGATGTTGGATCCAACCCAGGACAGAGCTGGCTAGAAAGCAATGGCAGTTCCTACAGATTAGAAAGATTCTTCATTATAAGTGTAAACGATCAAAATAGTGTAATGTGTAGGAACAAAGTAATGGTCTTACATTTAAAAGGGAATAAGGAGGCTGATGAACAGTGAGTGGTGTTTAGCTCTGCCTCTCCTCCATGCTCCTCTCACTTGAAGTGGTGTTTTCATTTTGCCACCTTCAGTCAGCAAGCATTTGAGTACATGTAGTAGAACTACAGATTTTCCTTTACCCTTCTCCCTACTGCATTTCCAAGGAACACAGGCATGCTGTGCTTGGCAGAGTAGGAAACTAGGGAACAAGCTGGACAGTTTTTTGCATAATCAGCAATCATCACCTTGCCTTATGAAGCAATAGGGATTTTCCCAGCCAGGAAACCCACACACTTTTTTTTTTCCCCCTGTTCTTGGAAGCCTTAGTTTACCTAAACCTCCCAAGTCTGATATTTGATGTTGATGAGCCTTAACTGGTGTAAGCATATGTCCATGGCTCACAGTTTGCCTGAACATCAGTACAGTGTTAAGTGATACAGCACTTGAAGAACAGTTGGATATGCAAGAGATCCAAAGAGGAAGTGAGGGCTACTTCATGTTTGCTTCTATAGCTGCGCCCTGCATGCTTTTCCTACTCCAGTTACAGTCCAAGGTTTTACACATGCAAGGGAATAATGATTTGCTCACCAAAATCAGGGTGGTGATTTCAGTGGTAGGGGTTAATAACTTTTTTTTATAAATGCTTTTAACTTCATCCTCATTTTTAGGCTTGAGAGGGAGCTCTGCTTCTCTCTGTGTGGGGTCCCAAATATTAAGATTATAATTTTAAATAATTCTCTCGTGTAAAATCATATAATTTTTATGGCAGTACTTCCATTGGTGTTAATTGCTATACACTTAAAGCAACCCCCAAAATACAATTTAAATGCTCTTTTTTAATGTCTTCATATCATTTTTAATTCCTGCATTTTAAGAAGTACTAGCCAACAATAGCTTTGCCATTAGATTTAATAGTTAAATCTACAGTTTTTGACTGTTTTTATGACATCCAGCTACATCAAGGTGACAAGTCTACTGGTAAAACAACAATTTAAATACTGCATTTACAGTCAAAAACATTTTTTTGTCACTCCTAAATTGACAAATTTCAATTGCTCCTTATTGTTAAAAACAATTTTTGAAATTACACAGGGAGAACATAACAGTCTCTGTCACTGTGTAATTAAGTCCCTTGAACTGTTTGCTATATATAGATATACTGTATTATAAAGTGTTAGTTACTGTTTAAAAAATTACCGATTACATTTATAGTGAAAACCATTAAATTGATTTACAGCAAAACAGTTAATTCACTGTGTTTGTGCATAAAACTGCTAGTAATGTGAAACAAAACAGTTTACATTTTGAACTCTGCAAACTTAAGAAAACTGTAAACACAAAGATACAATAAAGCTAATGAATATCTGAAAAGCTTGTATTCAATAAATGACTTTACTCTTAGAAAATACTTCTGCTGGAGAGACAGTTCACTGGTTTCCAGCACAATGCAATTCTTTGGTGTAATGAGAAATTTTGAAAAGAATTAAGAAGGGTCTGACTCTTTCTGCAAGGGTCCAGCTCAATTATGGGCTGAAATACATCTTTATTTCCAAAAATTTCAAGCACATTCCAGTGTTTTGCTGGTCTTGGTCTCATAAGTGTGGAAGGTAGGTGGCGTGTGCCAGCGTTAAGTACATTTACTATCAGTGTATTTTATATTTTTAGGTTTTCTTTCATATCTAACAATGAATATGTACATTTCTCAATTAACTTTAATTTTGATGTATATTTTTAGGAGTCAGTATTAAGTATAGACATGCTATTTCAAGGTGCAGCTGAAATGTCAAAGAATTATTTACCATTTTATTTATCTTCAGTATACTTACGCTATAATAACCCAGTAGTTATTTACCAGTCTGTCTATACTGCATACACAGAAACAAAACAAAGCAATCTGGCATGTACACTTTAACCCATGATTAAATGAAAATAAATATAATTGAACTAAAATAATACCATGGCATAGCAAAGGAAATCCATACCTCCATCATAGGGATATTGCATTTTTTTAGACATCTTAATCTCCTAGTAATCCATTAGACAATGTCATCATCAGGTTTTGGGAATTTTTTTTACCTAGTTGAAGACAATCCTAAACCTTATTGGTGAAATGAAGCCCTCATTACAGTCAAGGGAAAGACACCTTTATTTCATCCTGACCAAGAGTGATATGAATTCTTTATGTTCCTGAAATGCATAATTTTGCAGCTGTTGTTCTATTAAATAAAAACATCAATGGATGATAGCATAAAAGATATGTGAATTTGTGTATGATTGTACATTTTTTATTAATAGACATTCAGCCCATCACTTACAGTGACGAGTTCTTGCTTCCTTACAAGTAGGAAAAAGAATCTGCTCCTTCTCTGGTCAGAATATAATAGGAATCAGTACTCACAGCCACGATGGCTGAAAGCCTGATATTGAGATGATAGAATAATGTGCAAAAAGTAAATATTTGGCTGTCTTTATACAAATATTGAGAAGCAATGAAGAGGTTTTACCAATGTGCCTCCTTTCTAACTTAAAAAGGGCACTTTAATTTTTTTAAATTCTTGCCCATTATAAACTTGACCTTGCAGAAGGCAATAAAGAAATTTGTTAAACAAACTTTTTCCCACCAGTCTGAATCATTCACCAGAATAAGAGAAAAACCTTGATCATTTACTTGCTTCCCTCTTAATTTCTGATCCCACATTGTTTTCCCTACATAACAATAGATGCCAATTAATAAAATCCAGTTAAAGACCAGCCTGTAGATTCAATGCCTGCTTTTGAATCACTGGTATAGAGAGCATGAATGATGAAATTACTAGGTGGATAGAT